>NW_027596764.1:27500-162485 GCF_964194155.1 Cetorhinus maximus | reverse complement strand
TTACCCAGTAAACCCAATCTCCCATTCTTACCCAGTAAGCCAATTCTCCCCATTCTTACCCGCTAACTCCATAATCCCCATTCTTACCCAGTAAATCCATTCTCCCCATTCTTACACAGTAACCCCATTCTCCCAATTCATACCCAGTAACCCCATTCTCCCCATTCTTACCCATTAACCCCATTCTCCCCATATTTACCAAGTAACCCCATTTTCCCCATTATTACCCAGTAACCCCCTAGTCCCCATTCTTACCCAATAATCCCATTCTCCCCATTCTTACCCAGTAAACCCATTCTCCCCTTTCTTACCCAGTAACCCCACACTCCCCATTCTTACCCAGTAACCCCATTCACCCCATTCTTACCCAGTAACCCCATTTTCCGTATTTGTACCCAGTTACCCCATTCTCCCCGTTCTTTACCATTAACCCCATTCAACCCATTCTTACCCAGTTATCCCATTCTCCCGATTCTTACCCAGTAACCCCATTGTCCTCATTCTTACATAGGAACCCCATTCTCCCCATTCTTACCCAGTAACCCCAAACTCCCCAATCTTACCCTGTAACAACATTCTTACGCAGTAACTCCCTTCTCCCAATTCTTACCCAGTAACCCCATTCTCCCCATTCCTATCCAGTAACCCCATACTCCCCATTCTTACCCAGTAACCTCTTTCTCCCCATTATTACCCAGTAACCCCATTCTCTCCATTGTTAACCAATAACCCCATTCTCCCCATTCTTACCCAGTAACCCCATACTCCCCATTCTTACCGAATAACACCATTCTCCCCATCCTTACCCAGTAACCCCATTCCCCCCATTCTTACCTAGTAACCCCATTCTCCCCATTTTTACCCATTAACCCCATTCTCCCCATTCTTACCCACTAAGCCCATACTCCCCATTCTTAGCCAGTAACCCATTCTCCCCAATCTTTCCCATTAACCCCATTCTCACCATTCTTACCAAGTAACCCCATTCTCCGCATTCTTACCCAATAACACCATTCGCCGCATTCTTACCCAGTAACCCCATTCTCCCCATTCTTAAACAATAACCCCATTCTCCCCATTCTTACCCAGTTACCCCAAACTCCCCATTCTTACCCAGTAACCACATACTCCCCATTCTTACCCGGTAACCCCATACTCCCCATTCTTCCCCAGTATCCCCATTCTCCCCATTCTTACCCTGTAACCCCATTCTCCCCATTCATACCCAGTTACCCCATTCTCCCCATTCTTACCCAGTAATCCCATTCTCCCCATTCTTACCCAGTAACCCAGTACTCCCCATTCTTACCCAGTAACCCCATTCTCCCCATTCTTACCCAGTAACCTCATTCTCTCCATTGTTAGAAAATAAACCCATTCTTCCCATTCTTACCCAGTAACCCCATTCTCCCCATCCTTACCCAGTAACCCCATTCTCCCAGTTCTTACCCAGTAAATCTACTTTCCCCATTCTTACACAGTATCCCCATTCTCCCCATTCTTACCCAGTAACCCGATTCTCCCGATTCATACCCATTAACCCCATTCTTCCCCAGTAACCCCATTCTCCCTATTCGTACCCAGTGACCCCATTCTCTCCATTCTGACCCATTAACCCCATTCACCCCATTCTTACAAAGTAACCCCATTCTCCTCATTCTTACACAGTAAAACCATTCTCCCCATTCTTACCCAGTAAACCCATTATCCCCATTCTTACTCAGTAACCCCATACTACCCATTATATTGCAGTAACCCATTCTCCCCATTTTTACCCACTAATCCCATTCTCCCCATTCCTACCCAGTAACCCCATTCTCCCCATTCTTACCCAGTAACCCCATACCCCCCATTCTTACCCAGTTATCCCATACTCCCCATTCTTACGCAGTAAACCCATTCTCCCCATTCTTACCCAGTAACCCCATACCCCCCATTCTTACCCAGTAATCCCATACTCCCCATTCTTACGCAGTAAACCCATTCTCCCCATTCTTAGCCAGTATCCCAATTCTCCCCATTCATATCTACTAACCCCATAATCCCCATTCTTACTCAGTATCCCCATTCTCCCCATTCGTACCCAGTAACCCCATTCTCCCCTTTCTTACCCATTAACCCCATTCTCCTCATTCTTACCAAGTAACCCCATTCTCCCCATTCTTACCCAGTAACCCCATAGTCCCCATTCTTACCCAGTAACCCCATTCTCCCCATTCTTACCCACTAAACCCATTCTCCCCATTCTTACCCAGTAACCCCATTCACCCCATTCTTACCCAGTAACCCCATTCTCCCCATTTGTACCCAGTTACCCCATTCTCCCCATTCTTACCCAGTAACCCCATTCTCCCCATTCTTACACTTTAACCCCATACTCCCCATTCTTACCCAGTAACCCCATTCACCCCAATGTTACCCATTAACCCCATTCTCACCAATCTAACCAAGTAACCCCATTCTGCCCATTCTTACCCAGTAACCCAATTCTGCCCATTCTTACCCAGTAATCCCATTCTGCCCATTCTTACCCAGTAACCCCATTATTCCCATTCTTAGCCAGTATCGCCATTCTCTCCTTTCATACACAGTAAACCCATTCTCCCCAATCTTACCCAGTAACCCCATGCTCCCCATTCTTACCCAGTAACCCCTTTCTCCACATTCTTAACAAGTAACCCCATTCTCCTCATTCTTACCCAGTTACCCCATTCTGCCCATTCTTACCCAGTAAGCCCATTCTTCCCATTCTTACCCAGTAAACCCATTCTCCCCATTCTTACCCAGTAACACCATACTACCCATTCTTGCCCCGTAACCCCATTCTCCCCATTCTTACCCAGGAACCCCATTCTCCCCATTCTTACCCAGTTACCCCATACTCCCCATTGTTACCCAGTAACCCTATACTCCTCATTCTTACCCAGTATCCCCATTCTCCCCATTTTTACCCAGTAACACCATTCTCCCCATTCTAACCCAGTAACCCAATTCTTCCCATTCTTACCCAGTGTCCCCATTCTTACCCAGTAACCCCATTCTCCCCATTCTTACCCAGTAACCCTATTCTCCTCATTATTATACAGTAACCCCATTCTCCCCATTCTTACCCATTAACCCTATTCTCCCCATTCTTTCCAAGTAACCCCAGTCTCCTCATTCATATCCAGTAACCCCATTTTCCCCATTCTTACCCATTAACCCCATTCTCCCCATTCTAACCAAGTAACCCAATTCTCCCCATTCTTATCGAGCAACCCCATTCTCCCCATTCATCCCAAGTTACCCCAGTCTCCCCATTCTTACCCAGTAATCCCATTCTCCCCATTTGTACCCAGTTACTCCATTCTCCCCATTCTTACACAATAACCCCATTCTCCCCATTCTTACCAAGTAACCTAATTTTCCCCTTCCGTATCAAAAACCTCATTATCCCCATTCTTACCAAGTAACTCCATTCTCCCCATTCTTACCCAGTTACCACATTCTCAACATTCTTTCCCAGTAACCCCATTCTCCCCATTCTTACACAGTGTCCCCATTCTTAACCAGTAACCCCATTCTCCCCATTCTTACCCAGTAACCCTATTCACCTCATTATTACCCAATAACCCCATTCTCCCCATTCTTACCCATTAACACCTTCGCCCCATTCTTACCAAGTAACCCCATTCTCCTCATTCGTATCCAGTAACCCCATTCTCCCCATTCATACCAAGTTATCCCATTCTCCCCATTCTTACCCAGTAACCCCATTGTCCTCATTCTTACAAAGGAACCCTATTCTCCCCATTCTTACCCAGTAACCCCAAACACCCCATTCTTACCCTGTAACAACATTCTTACGCAGTAACCCCATTCTCCCCATTCTTACCCAGTAACCCCATTCTCCCCATTCCTATCCAGTAACCCCATATTCCCCATTCTTACCCTGTAACCCTTTTCTCCCCATTATTACCCAGTAACCCCATTCTCTCCATTGTTACCCAATAACCCCATTCTCCCCATTCTTACCCAGTAACCCCATACTCCCCATTCTTACCCAATAACACCATTCTCCCCATCCTTAGCCAGTAACCCCATTCTCCCTCATCTTACCCAGTATATATGCTCTCCAAATTCTTACACAGTTTCCCCATTATCCCCATTCTTACCCGGTAACCCCATTCTCCCGATTCATACCCATTAACTCCATTCTTACCCAGTAAACCTATTCTCCCCATTCTTACCCAGTAACCCAATTCTCCCCATTCTTACCCGCTAACCCCTTAATCCCCATTCTTACCCATTATCCCCATTCTCCCCATTCTTTCCCAGTAACCCCATTCTCCCCATTGTTACCCAAAAACCCCATTCTCCCCATTCTTACCCATTAACCCCATTCTCCCCATTCTTACCAAGTAACCCCATTCTCCCCATTCTTACCCAGTAACCCCATAGTCCCCATTCTTAACCAGTAACCCCATTCTCCACATTCTTACCCACTAAAACCATTCTCCCCATTCTTACCCAGTAACCCCACACTCCCCATTCTTACCCAGTTACCCCATTCACCCTATTCTTACCCAGTAACCCCATTCTCCCCATTTGTACCCAGTTACACAATTCTCCCCATTCTTACCCATTAACCACATTCTCCCCATTCTTACCCAGTAACCCCATTCTCCCCATTCATTCACTGTAACCCCATACTCCCCATTCTTACATAGTAACCCCATTCACCCCAATCTTACCCATTAATCCCATTCTCACCATTCTAACCGAGTAACCCCATTCTCCCCATTCTTACCCTGTAACCCAATTCTGCCCATTCTTACCCAGTAACCCCATTCTGCCCATTCTTACCCTGTAACCCCATTATCCCCATTCTTACCCATTAACCCCGTACTCCCCATTCTTACCCAGTAACCCCATTCTCCCCATTCTCACCCAGTATCCCCATTCTCCCCATTCTTACCCAGTAACCCCATTCTCCCCTTTCTTACCCATTAACCCCATTCTCCCCATTCTTACACAGTAACCCTATTCTCCTCTTTATCACACTGTAACCCCTTTCTCCCTATTCGTACCCAGTTACACAATTCTCCCCATTCTTACCCAGTAACCCCATTCTCCCCATTCTTACCCAGTAACCCCATTCTCCCCATTCTTACCCATTAACCCCATTCTCCCCTTTCTAACCAAGTAGCCCAATTCTCCCCATTCTTATCGAGCAACCCCATTCTCCCCATTCATACCCAGTTACACCATTCTCCCCATTCTTACCCAATAACCCCAATCTCCCCATTCTTACCAAGTAACCTCATTTTCCCTTTCGTATCCAGTAACATCATTATACCCATTCTTACCAAGTAACTCCATTCTCCCCTTTCTTACCGCGTTATCACATTCTCACCATTCTTCCCCAGTAACCCCATTCTCCCTATTCGTACCCAGTGACCCCATTCTCCCCATTCTGACCCATTAACCCCATTCACCCCATTCTTACAAAGTAACCCCATTCTCCCCATTCTTACACAGTAACACCATTCTCCCCATTCTTACCCAGTAAACCCATTATCCCCATTCTTACTCAGTAACCCCATACTACCCATTATATTGCAGTAACCCATTCTCCCCATTTTTACCCACTAATCCCATTCTCCCCATTCCTACCCAGTAACCCCATTCTCCCCATTCTTACCCAGTAACCCCATACCCCCCATTCTTACCCAGTTATCCCATACTCCCCATTCTTACGCAGTAAACCCATTCTCCCCATTCTTACCCAGTAACCCCATACCCCCCATTCTTACCCAGTAATCCCATACTCCCCATTCTTACGCAGTAAACCCATTCTCCCCATTCTTAGCCAGTATCCCAATTCTCCCCATTCATATCTACTAACCCCATAATCCCCATTCTTACTCAGTATCCCCATTCTCCCCATTCGTACCCAGTAACCCCATTCTCCCCTTTCTTACCCATTAACCCCATTCTCCTCATTCTTACCAAGTAACCCCATTCTCCCCATTCTTACCCAGTAACCCCATAGTCCCCATTCTTACCCAGTAACCCCATTCTCCCCATTCTTACCCACTAAACCCATTCTCCCCATTCTTACCCAGTAACCCCATTCACCCCATTCTTACCCAGTAACCCCATTCTCCCCATTTGTACCCAGTTACCCCATTCTCCCCATTCTTACCCAGTAACCCCATTCTCCCCATTCTTACACTTTAACCCCATACTCCCCATTCTTACCCAGTAACCCCATTCACCCCAATGTTACCCATTAACCCCATTCTCACCAATCTAACCAAGTAACCCCATTCTGCCCATTCTTACCCAGTAACCCAATTCTGCCCATTCTTACCCAGTAATCCCATTCTGCCCATTCTTACCCAGTAACCCCATTATTCCCATTCTTAGCCAGTATCGCCATTCTCTCCTTTCATACACAGTAAACCCATTCTCCCCAATCTTACCCAGTAACCCCATGCTCCCCATTCTTACCCAGTAACCCCTTTCTCCACATTCTTAACAAGTAACCCCATTCTCCTCATTCTTACCCAGTTACCCCATTCTGCCCATTCTTACCCAGTAAGCCCATTCTTCCCATTCTTACCCAGTAAACCCATTCTCCCCATTCTTACCCAGTAACACCATACTACCCATTCTTGCCCCGTAACCCCATTCTCCCCATTCTTACCCAGGAACCCCATTCTCCCCATTCTTACCCAGTTACCCCATACTCCCCATTGTTACCCAGTAACCCTATACTCCTCATTCTTACCCAGTATCCCCATTCTCCCCATTTTTACCCAGTAACACCATTCTCCCCATTCTAACCCAGTAACCCAATTCTTCCCATTCTTACCCAGTGTCCCCATTCTTACCCAGTAACCCCATTCTCCCCATTCTTACCCAGTAACCCTATTCTCCTCATTCATATCCAGTAACCCCATTTTCCCCATTCTTACCCATTAACCCCATTCTCCCCATTCTAACCAAGTAACCCAATTCTCCCCATTCTTATCGAGCAACCCCATTCTCCCCATTCATCCCAAGTTACCCCAGTCTCCCCATTCTTACCCAGTAATCCCATTCTCCCCATTTGTACCCAGTTACTCCATTCTCCCCATTCTTACACAATAACCCCATTCTCCCCATTCTTACCAAGTAACCTAATTTTCCCCTTCCGTATCAAAAACCTCATTATCCCCAGTCTTACCAAGTAACTCCATTGTCCCCATTCTTACCCAGTTACCACATTCTCAACATTCTTTCCCAGTAACCCCATTCTCCCCATTCTTACACAGTGTCCCCATTCTTAACCAGTAACCCCATTCTCCCCATTCTTACCCAGTAACCCTATTCACCTCATTATTACCCAATAACCCCATTCTCCCCATTCTTACCCATTAACACCTTCGCCCCATTCTTACCAAGTAACCCCATTCTCCTCATTCGTATCCAGTAACCCCATTCTCCCCATTCATACCAAGTTACCCCATTCTCCCCATTCTTACCCAGTAACCCATTCTCCCCATTTGTACCCAGTTACCCCATTCTCCCCATTCATACCAAGAAACCACATTCTCCCCATTCTTACCCAGTAAACCCATACTCCCCATACTTACCCAGTAACCCCATTCTGCCCAATCTTACCCAGTAAACCCATACTCACCATTTTTCCCCAGTAAACCCATTATCCCCATTATTACCCAGTAACCCCATTCTCCCCATTCTTACCTAGTAACCCCATTCTCCCCATTTTTACCCATTAACCCCATTCTCCCCATTCTTACCCAGTAAGCCCATACTCCCCATTCTTAGCCAGTAACCCATTCTCCCCATTCTTTCCCATTAACCCCATTCTCACCATTCTTACCAAGTAACCCCATTCTCCGCATTCTTACCCAATAACACCATTCGCCGCATTCTTACCCAGTAACCCCATTCTCCCCATTCTTAAACAATAACCCCATTCTCCCCATTCTTACCCAGTTACCCCAAACTCCCCATTCTTACCCAGTAACCACATACTCCCCATTCTTACCCGGTAACCCCATACTCCCCATTCTTCCCCAGTATCCACATTCTCCCCATTCTTACCCTTAAACCCCATTCTCCCCATTCATACCCAGTTACCCCATTCTCCCCATTCTTACCCATTAACCCCATTCTCCCCATATTTACCAAGTAACCCCATTTTCCCCATTATTACCCAGTAACCCCTAGTCCCCATTCTTACCCAATAATCCCATTCTCCCCATTCTTACCCAGTAAACCCATTCTCCACTTTCTTACCCAGTAACCCCACACTCCCCATTCTTACCCAGTAACCCCATTCACCCCATTCTTACCCAGTAACCCCATTTTCCGTATTTGTACCCAGTTACCCCATTCTCCCCGTTCTTACCCATTAACCCCATTCAACCCATTCTTACCCAGTTATCCCATTCTCCCGATTCTTACCCAGTAACCCCATTGTCCTCATTCTTACATAGGAACCCCATTCTCCCCATTCTTACCCAGTAACCCCAAACTCCCCATTCTTACCCTGTAACAACATTCTTACGCAGTAACTCCCTTCTCCCCATTCTTACCCAGTAACCCCATTCTCCCCATTCCTATCCAGTAACCCCATACTCCCCATTCTTACCCAGTAACCTCTTTCTCCCCATTATTACCCAGTAACCCCATTCTCTCCATTGTTACCCAATAACCCCATTCTCCCCATTCTTACCCAGTAACCCCATACTCCCCATTCTTACCGAATAACACCATTCTCCCCATCCTTACCCAGTAACCCCAATTCTCCCCATTCTTACCTAGTAACCCCATTCTCCCCATTTTTACCCATTAACCCCATTCTCCCCATTCTTACCCACTAAGCCCATACTCCCCATTCTTAGCCAGTAACCCATTCTCCCCATTCTTTCCCATTAACCCCATTCTCACCATTCTTACCAAGTAACCCCATTCTCCGCATTCTTACCCAATAACACCATTCGCCGTATTCTTACCCAGTAACCCCATTCTCCCCATTCTTAAACAATAACCCCATTCTCCCCATTCTTACCCAGTTACCCCAAACTCCCCATTCTTACCCAGTAACCACATACTCCCCATTCTTACCCGGTAACCCCATACTCCCCATTCTTCCCCAGTATCCCCATTCTCCCCATTCTTACCCTGTAACCCCATTCTCCCCATTCATACCCAGTTACCCCATTCTCCCCATTCTTACCCAGTAATCCCATTCTCCCCATTCTTACCCAGTAACCCAGTACTCCTCATTCTTACCCAGTAACCCCTTTCTTCCCATTCTTACCCAGTAACCTCATTCTCTCCATTGTTAGAAAATAAACCCATTCTTCCCATTCTTACCCAGTAACCCCATTCTCCCCATCCTTACACAGTAACCCCATTCTCCCTGTTCTAACCCAGTAAATCTACTTTCCCCATTCTTACACAGTATCCCCATTCTCCCCATTCTTACCCAGTAACCCCATTCTCCCGATTCATACCCATTAACCCCATTCTTACCCAGTAAACCCATTCTCCCATTCTTACCCAGTAAGCCAATTCTCCCCATTCTTTCCCTCTAACCCCATAATCCCCATTCTTACCCAGTAAATCCATTCTCCCCATTCTTACACCGTAACCCCATTCTCCGCATTCATACCCAGTAACCCCATTCTCCCCATTCTTACCCATTAACCCCATTCTCCCCATTCTTACCAAGTAACCCCATTTTCCCCATTATTACCCAGTAACCCCATAGTCCCCATTCTTACCCAATAATCCCATTCTCCCCATTCTTACCCAGTAAACCCATTCTCCCCTTTCTTACCCAGTAACCCCACACTCCCCATTCTTACCCAGTAACCCCATTCACCCCATTCTTACCCAGTAACCCCATTTTCCGTATTTGTACCCAGTTACCCCATTCTCCCCGTTCTTACCCATTAACCCCATTCAACCCATTCTTACCCAGTTATCTCATTCTCCCCATTCTTACCCAGTAACCCCATTGTCCTCATTCTTACATAGGAACCCCATTCTCCCCATTCTTACCCAGTTACCCCAAACTCCCCATTCTTACCCAGTAACCACATACTCCCCATTCTTACCCGGTAACCCCATACTCCCCATTCTTCCCCAGTATCCCCATTCTCCCCATTCTTACCCTGGAACCCCATTCTCCCCATTCATACCCAGTTACCCCATTCTCCCCATTCTTACCCAGTAATCCCATTCTCCCCATTCTTACCCAGTAACCCAGTACTCCTCATTCTTACCCAGTAACCCCTTTCTTCCCATTCTTACCTAGTAACCTCATTCTCTCCATTGTTAGAAAATAAACCCATTCTTCCCATTCTTACCCACTATCCCCATTCTCCCCATCCTTACACAGTAACCCCATTCTCCCTGTTCTTACCCAGTAAATCTACTTTCCCCATTCTTACACAGTATCCCCATTCTCCCCATTCTTACCCATTAACCCCATTCTCCCGATTCATACCCATTAACCCCATTCTTACCCAGTAAACCCCTTCTCCCATTCTTACCCAGTAAGCCAATTCTCCCCATTCTTACCCTCTAACCCCATAATCCCCATTCTTACCCAGTAAATCCATTCTCCCCATTCTTACACCGTAACCCCATTCTCCGCATTCATACCCAGTAACCCCATTCTCCCCATTCTTACCCATTAACCCCATTCTCCCCATTCTTACCAAGTAACCCCATTTTCCCCATTATTACCCAGTAACCCCATAGTCCCCATTCTTACCCAATAATCCCATTCTCCCCGTTCTTACCCAGTAAACCCATTCTCCCCTTTCTTACCCAGTAACCCCACACTCCCCATTCTTACCCAGTAACCCCATTCACCCCATTCTTACCCAGTAACCCCATTTTCCGTATTTGTACCCAGTTACCCCATTCTCCCCGTTCTTACCCATTAACCCCATTCAACCCATTCTTACCCAGTTATCTCATTCTCCCCATTCTTACCCAGTAACCCCATTGTCCTCATTCTTACATAGGAACCCCATTCTCCCCATTCTTACCCAGTAACCCCAAACTCCCCATTCTTACCCTGTAACAACATTCTTACGCAGTAACCCCCTTCTCCCCATTCTTACCCAGTAACCCCATTCTCCCCATTCCTATCCAGTAACCCCATACTCCCCATTCTTACCCAGTAACCTCTTTCTCCCCATTATTACCCAGTAACCCCATTCTCTCCATTGTTACCCAATAACCCCATTCTCCCCATTCTTACCCAGTAACCCCATACTCCCCATTCTTACCGAATAACACCATTCTCCCCATCCTTACCCAGTAACCCCATTCTCCCTGATCTTACCCAGTATATCTGCTCTCCACATTCTTACACAGTATCCCCATTATCCCCATTCTTACCCCGTAATCCCATTCTCTCGATTCATACCCATTAACTCCATTCTTACCCAGTAAACCCATTCTCCCCATTCTTACCCAGTAACCCAATTCTCCCCATTCTTACCCGCTAACCCCTTAATCCCCATTCTTACCCAGCGTCCCCATTCTCCCCAATCTTTCCCAGTAACCCCATTCTCCCCATTCGTACCCAGTTACACCACTCTCCCCATTCTTACCCATTAACTCCATTCTCCCCATTCTTACCAAGTAACCCCATTCTCCCCTTTCTTACCCAGTAACCCCATAGTCCCCATTCTTACCCAGTAACCCCATTCTCCCCATTCTTACCCACTAAACCCATTCTCCCCATTCTTACCCAGTAACCCCACACTCCCCATTCTTACCCAGTTACCCCATTCACCCTATTCTTACCCAGTAACCCAATTCTCCCCATTTGTACCCAGTTACACAATTCTCCCCATTCTTACCCATTAACCACATTCTCCCCATTCTTACCCAGTAACCCCATTCTCCCCATTCTTACACTGTAACCCCATACTCCCCATTCTCACCCAGTATCCCCATTCTCCCCATTCTTACCCAGTAACCCCATTCTCCCCTTTCTTACCCTTTAACCCCATTCTCCCCATTCTTACACAGTAACCCTATTCTCCTCATAATCACACTGTAACCCCTTTCTCCCCATTCGTACCCAGTTACACAATTCTCCCCATTCTTACCCAGTAACCCCATTCTCCCCATTCTTACCCAGTAACCCCATTCTCCCCATTCTTACCCATTAACCCCATTCTCCCCTTTCTAACCAAGTAGCCCAATTCTCCCCATTCTTATCGAGCAACCCCATTCTCCCCATTCATACCCAGTTACACCATTCTCCCCATTCTTACCCAATAACCCCAATCTCCCCATTCTTACCAAGTAACCTCATTTTCCCTTTCGTATCCAGTAACATCATTATACCCATTCTTACCAAGTAACTCCATTCTCCCCTTTCTTACCGCGTTATCACATTCTCACCATTCTTCCCCAGTAACCCCATTCTCCCTATTCGTACCCAGTGACCCCATTCTCTCCATTCTGACCCATTAACCCCATTCACCCCATTCTTACAAAGTAACCCCATTCTCCCCATTCTTACACAGTAACACCATTCTCCCCATTCTTACCCAGTAAACCCATTATCCCCATTTTTACTCAGTAACCCCATACTACCCATTATATTGCAGTAACCCATTCTCCCCATTTTTACCCACTAATCCCATTCTCCCCATTCCTACCCAGTAACCCCATTCTCCCCATTCTTACCCAGTAACCCCATACCCCCCATTCTTACCCAGTTATCCCATACTCCCCATTCTTACGCAGTAAACCCATTCTCCCCATTCTTACCCAGTAACCCCATACCCCCCATTCTTACCCAGTAATCCCATACTCCCCATTCTTACGCAGTAAACCCATTCTCCCCATTCTTAGCCAGTATCCCAATTCTCCCCATTCATATCTACTAACCCCATAATCCCCATTCTTACTCAGTATCCCCATTCTCCCCATTCGTACCCAGTAACCCCATTCTCCCCTTTCTTACCCATTAACCCCATTCTCCTCATTCTTACCAAGTAACCCCATTCTCCCCATTCTTACCCAGTAACCCCATAGTCCCCATTCTTACCCAGTAACCCCATTCTCCCCATTCTTACCCACTAAACCCATTCTCCCCATTCTTACCCAGTAACCCCATTCACCCCATTCTTACCCAGTAACCCCATTCTCCCCATTTGTACCCAGTTACCCCATTCTCCCCATTCTTACCCAGTAACCCCATTCTCCCCATTCTTACACTTTAACCCCATACTCCCCATTCTTACCCAGTAACCCCATTCACCCCAATGTTACCCATTAACCCCATTCTCACCAATCTAACCAAGTAACCCCATTCTGCCCATTCTTACCCAGTAACCCTATTCTGCCCATTCTTACCCAGTAATCCCATTCTGCCCATTCTTACCCAGTAACCCCATTATTCCCATTCTTAGCCAGTATCGCCATTCTCTCCTTTCATACACAGTAAACCCATTCTCCCCAATCTTACCCAGTAACCCCATGCTCCCCATTCTTACCCAGTAACCCCTTTCTCCACATTCTTAACAAGTAACCCCATTCTCCTCATTCTTACCCAGTTACCCCATTCTGCCCATTCTTACCCAGTAAGCCCATTCTTCCCATTCTTACCCAGTAAACCCATTCTCCCCATTCTTACCCAGTAACACCATACTACCCATTCTTGCCCCGTAACCCCATTCTCCCCATTCTTACCCAGGAACCCCATTCTCCCCATTCTTACCCAGTTACCCCATACTCCCCATTGTTACCCAGTAACCCTATACTCCTCATTCTTACCCAGTATCCCCATTCTCCCCATTTTTACCCAGTAACACCATTCTCCCCATTCTAACCCAGTAACCCAATTCTTCCCATTCTTACCCAGTGTCCCCATTCTTACCCAGTAACCCCATTCTCCCCATTCTTACCCAGTAACCCTATTCTCCTCATTATTATACAGTAACCCCATTCTCCCCATTCTTACCCATTAACCCTATTCTCCCCATTCTTTCCAAGTAACCCCAGTCTCCTCATTCATATCCAGTAACCCCATTTTCCCCATTCTTACCCATTAACCCCATTCTCCCCATTCTAACCAAGTAACCCAATTCTCCCCATTCTTATCGAGCAACCCCATTCTCCCCATTCATCCCAAGTTACCCCAGTCTCCCCATTCTTACCCAGTAATCCCATTCTCCCCATTTGTACCCAGATACTCCATTCTCCCCATTCTTACACAATAACCCCATTCTCCCCATTCTTACCAAGTAACCTAATTTTCCCCTTCCGTATCAAAAACCTCATTATCCCCATTCTTACCAAGTAACTCCATTCTCCCCATTCTTACCCAGTTACCACATTCTCAACATTCTTTCCCAGTAACCCCATTCTCCCCATTCTTACACAGTGTCCCCATTCTTAACCAGTAACCCCATTCTCCCCATTCTTACCCAGTAACCCTATTCACCTCATTATTACCCAATAACCCCATTCTCCCCATTCTTACCCATTAACACCTTCGCCCCATTCTTACCAAGTAACCCCATTCTCCTCATTCGTATCCAGTAACCCCATTCTCCCCATTCTTACCCAGTAACCCATTCTCCCCATTTGTACCCAGTTACCCCATTCTCCCCATTCTTACCAAGAAACCACATTCTCCCCATTCTTACCCAGTAACCCCATACTCCCCATATTACCCAGTAACCCCATTCTGCCCAATCTTACCCAGTAAACCCATACTCACCATTTTTCCCCAGTAAACCCATTATCCCCATTCTTACTAAGTAACCCCATTCTCCCCATTCTTACCTAGTAACCCCATTCTCCCCATTTTTACCCATTAACCCCATTCTCCCCATTCTTACCCAGTAACCCCAAACTCCCCATTCTTACCCTGTAACAACATTCTTACGCAGTAACTCCCTTCTCCCCATTCTTACCCAGTAACCCCATTCTCCCCATTCCTATCCAGTAACCCCATACTCCCCATTCTTACCCAGTAACCTCTTTCTCCCCATTATTACCCAGTAACCCCATTCTCTCCATTGTTACCCAATAACCCCATTCTCCCCATTCTTACCCAGTAACCCCATACTCCCCATTCTTACCGAATAACACCATTCTCCCCATCCTTACCCAGTAACCCCAATTCTCCCCATTCTTACCTAGTAACCCCATTCTCCCCATTTTTACCCATTAACCCCATTCTCCCCATTCTTACCCACTAAGCCCATACTCCCCATTCTTAGCCAGTAACCCATTCTCCCCATTCTTTCCCATTAACCCCATTCTCACCATTCTTACCAAGTAACCCCATTCTCCGCATTCTTACCCAATAACACCATTCGCCGCATTCTTACCCAGTAACCCCATTCTCCCCATTCTTAAACAATAAGCCCATTCTCCCCATTCTTACCCAGTTACCCCAAACTCCCCATTCTTACCCAGTAACCACATACTCCCCATTCTTACCCGGTAACCCCATACTCCCCATTCTTCCCCAGTATCCCCATTCTCCCCATTCTTACCCTGTAACCCCATTCTCCCCATTCATACCCAGTTACCCCATTCTCCCCATTCTTACCCAGTAATCCCATTCTCCCCATTCTTACCCAGTAACCCAGTACTCCCCATTCTTACCCAGTAACCCCTTTCTTCCCATTCTTACCAAGTAACCTCATTCTCTCCATTGTTAGAAAATAAACCCATTCTTCCCATTCTTACCCACTAACCCCATTCTCCCCATCCTTACACAGTAACCCCATTCTCCCTGTTCTCACCCAGTAAATCTACTTTCCCCATTCTTACACAGTATCCCCATTCTCCCCATTCTTACCCAGTAACCCCATTCTCCCGATTCATACCCATTAACCCCATTCTTACCCAGTAAACCCATTCTCCCATTCTTACCCAGTAAGCCAATTCTCCCCATTCTTACCCTCTAACCCCATAATCCCCATTCTTACGCAGTAAATCCATTCTCCCCATTCTTACACCGTAACCCCATTCTCCGCATTCATACCCAGTAACCCCATTCTCCCCATTCTTACCCATTAACCCCATTCTCCCCATTCTTACCAAGTAACCCCATTTTCCCCATTATTACCCAGTAACCCCATAGTCCCCATTCTTACCCAATAATCCCATTCTCCCCATTCTTACCCAGTAAACCCATTCTCCCCTTTCTTACCCAGTAACCCCACACTCCCCATTCTTACCCAGTAACCCCATTCACCCCATTCTTACCCAGTAACCCCATTTTCCGTATTTGTACCCAGTTACCCCATTCTCCCCGTTCTTACCCATTAACCCCATTCAACCCATTCTTACCCAGTTATCTCATTCTCCCCATTCTTACCCAGTAACCCCATTGTCCTCATTCTTACATAGGAACCCCATTCTCCCCATTCTTACCCAGCAACCCCAAACTCCCCATTCTTACCCTGTAACAACATTCTTACGCAGTAACCCCCTTCTCCCCATTCTTACCCAGTAACCCCATTCTCCCCATTCCTATCCAGTAACCCCATACTCCCCATTCTTACCCAGTAACCTCTTTCTCCCCATTATTACCCAGTAACCCCATTCTCTCCATTGTTACCCAATAACCCCATTCTCCCCATTCTTACCCAGTAACCCCATACTCCCCATTCTTACCGAATAACACCATTCTCCCCATCCTTACCCAGTAACCCCATTCTCCCTGATCTTACCCAGTATATCTGCTCTCCACATTCTTACACAATATCCCCATTATCCCCATTCTTACCCCGTAATCCCATTCTCTCGATTCATACCCATTAACTCCATTCTTACCCAGTAAACCCATTCTCCCCATTCTTACTCAGTAAGCCAATTCTCCCCATTCTTACCCGCTAACCCCTTAATCCCCATTCTTACCCAGCGTCCCCATTCTCCCCAATCTTTCCCAGTAACCCCATTCTCCCCATTCGTACCCAGTAACACCATTCTCCCCATTCTTACCCATTAGCTCCATTCTCCCCATTCTTACCAAGTAACCCCATTCTCCCCTTTCTTACCCAGTAACCCCATAGTCCCCATTCTTACCCAGTAACCCCATTCTCCCCATTCTAACCCACTAAACCCATTCTCCCCATTCTTACCCAGTAACCCCACACTCCCCATTCTTACCCAGTTACCCCATTCACCCTATTCTTACCCAGTAACCCAATTCGCCCCATTTGTACCCAGTTACACAATTCTCCCCATTCTTACCCATTAACCACATTCTCCCCATTCTTACCCAGTAACCCCATTCTCCCCATTCTTACACTGTAACCCCATACTCCCCATTCTCACCCAGTATCCCCATTCTCCCCATTCTTACCCAGTAACCCCATTCTCCCCTTTCTTACCCATTAACCCCATTCTCCCCATTCTTACACAGTAACCCTATTCTCCTCTTTATCACACTGTAACCCCTTTCTCCCCATTCGTACCCAGTTACACAATTCTCCCCATTCTTACCCAGTAACCCCATTCTCCCCATTCTTACCCAGTAACCCCATTCTCCCCATTCTTACCCATTAACCCCATTCTCTCCTTTCTAACCAAGTAGCCCAATTCTCCCCATTCTTATCGAGCAACCCCATTCTCCCCATTCATACCCAGTTACACCATTCTCCCCATTCTTACCCAATAACCCCAATCTCCCCATTCTTACCAAGTAACCTCATTTTCCCTTTCGTATCCAGTAACATCATTATACCCATTCTTACCAAGTAACTCCATTCTCCCCTTTCTTACCGCGTTATCACATTCTCACCATTCTTCCCCAGTAACCCCATTCTCCCTATTCGTACCCAGTGACCCCATTCTCCCCATTCTGACCCATTAACCCCATTCACCCCATTCTTACAAAGTAACCCCATTCTCCCCATTCTTACACAGTAACACCATTCTCCCCATTCTTACCCAGTAAACCCATTATCCCCATTCTTACTCAGTAACCCCATACTACCCATTATATTGCAGTAACCCATTCTCCCCATTTTTACCCACTAATCCCATTCTCCCCATTCCTACCCAGTAACCCCATTCTCCCCATTCTTACCCAGTAACCCCATACCCCCCATTCTTACCCAGTTATCCCATACTCCCCATTCTTACGCAGTAAACCCATTCTCCCCATTCTTACCCAGTAACCCCATACCCCCCATTCTTACCCAGTAATCCCATACTCCCCATTCTTACGCAGTAAACCCATTCTCCCCATTCTTAGCCAGTATCCCAATTCTCCCCATTCATATCTACTAACCCCATAATCCCCATTCTTACTCAGTATCCCCATTCTCCCCATTCGTACCCAGTAACCCCATTCTCCCCTTTCTTACCCATTAACCCCATTCTCCTCATTCTTACCAAGTAACCCCATTCTCCCCATTCTTACCCAGTAACCCCATAGTCCCCATTCTTACCCAGTAACCCCATTCTCCCCATTCTTACCCACTAAACCCATTCTCCCCATTCTTACCCAGTAACCCCATTCACCCCATTCTTACCCAGTAACCCCATTCTCCCCATTTGTACCCAGTTACCCCATTCTCCCCATTCTTACCCAGTAACCCCATTCTCCCCATTCTTACACTTTAACCCCATACTCCCCATTCTTACCCAGTAACCCCATTCACCCCAATGTTACCCATTAACCCCATTCTCACCAATCTAACCAAGTAACCCCATTCTGCCCATTCTTACCCAGTAACCCAATTCTGCCCATTCTTACCCAGTAATCCCATTCTGCCCATTCTTACCCAGTAACCCCATTATTCCCATTCTTAGCCAGTATCGCCATTCTCTCCTTTCATACACAGTAAACCCATTCTCCCCAATCTTACCCAGTAACCCCATGCTCCCCATTCTTACCCAGTAACCCCTTTCTCCACATTCTTAACAAGTAACCCCATTCTCCTCATTCTTACCCAGTTACCCCATTCTGCCCATTCTTACCCAGTAAGCCCATTCTTCCCATTCTTACCCAGTAAACCCATTCTCCCCATTCTTACCCAGTAACACCATACTACCCATTCTTGCCCCGTAACCCCATTCTCCCCATTCTTACCCAGGAACCCCATTCTCCCCATTCTTACCCAGTTACCCCATACTCCCCATTGTTACCCAGTAACCCTATACTCCTCATTCTTACCCAGTATCCCCATTCTCCCCATTTTTACCCAGTAACACCATTCTCCCCATTCTAACCCAGTAACCCAATTCTTCCCATTCTTACCCAGTGTCCCCATTCTTACCCAGTAACCCCATTCTCCCCATTCTTACCCAGTAACCCTATTCTCCTCATTATTATACAGTAACCCCATTCTCCCCATTCTTACCCATTAACCCTATTCTCCCCATTCTTTCCAAGTAACCCCAGTCTCCTCATTCATATCCAGTAACCCCATTTTCCCCATTCTTACCCATTAACCCCATTCTCCCCATTCTAACCAAGTAACCCAATTCTCCCCATTCTTATCGAGCAACCCCATTCTCCCCATTCATCCCAAGTTACCCCAGTCTCCCCATTCTTACCCAGTAATCCCATTCTCCCCATTTGTACCCAGTTACTCCATTCTCCCCATTCTTACACAATAACCCCATTCTCCCCATTCTTACCAAGTAACCTAATTTTCCCCTTCCGTATCAAAAACCTCATTATCCCCATTCTTACCAAGTAACTCCATTCTCCCCATTCTTACCCAGTTACCACATTCTCAACATTCTTTCCCAGTAACCCCATTCTCCCCATTCTTACACAGTGTCCCCATTCTTAACCAGTAACCCCATTCTCCCCATTCTTACCCAGTAACCCTATTCACCTCATTATTACCCAATAACCCCATTCTCCCCATTCTTACCCATTAACACCTTCGCCCCATTCTTACCAAGTAACCCCATTCTCCTCATTCGTATCCAGTAACCCCATTCTCCCCATTCTTACCCAGTAACCCATTCTCCCCATTTGTACCCAGTTACCCCATTCTCCCCATTCTTACCAAGAAACCACATTCTCCCCATTCTTACCCAGTAACCCCATACTCCCCATACTTACCCAGTAACCCCATTCTGCCCAATCTTACCCAGTAAACCCATACTCACCATTTTTCCCCAGTAAACCCATTATCCCCATTCTTACTAAGTAACCCCATTCTCCCCATTCTTACCTAGTAACCCCATTCTCCCCATTTTTACCCATTAACCCCATTCTCCCCATTCTTACCCAGTAACCCCAAACTCCCCATTCTTACCCTGTAACAACATTCTTACGCAGTAACTCCCTTCTCCCCATTCTTACCCAGTAACCCCATTCTCCCCATTCCTATCCAGTAACCCCATACTCCCCATTCTTACCCAGTAACCTCTTTCTCCCCATTATTACCCAGTAACCCCATTCTCTCCATTGTTACCCAATAACCCCATTCTCCCCATTCTTACCCAGTAACCCCATACTCCCCATTCTTACCGAATAACACCATTCTCCCCATCCTTACCCAGTAACCCCAATTCTCCCCATTCTTACCTAGTAACCCCATTCTCCCCATTTTTACCCATTAACCCCATTCTCCCCATTCTTACCCACTAAGCCCATACTCCCCATTCTTAGCCAGTAACCCATTCTCCCCATTCTTTCCCATTAACCCCATTCTCACCATTCTTACCAAGTAACCCCATTCTCCGCATTCTTACCCAATAACACCATTCGCCGCATTCTTACCCAGTAAACCCATTCTCCCCATTCTTAAACAATAAGCCCATTCTCCCCATTCTTACCCAGTTACCCCAAACTCCCCATTCTTACCCAGTAACCACATACTCCCCATTCTTACCCGGTATCCCCATACTCCCCATTCTTCCCCAGTATCCCCATTCTCCCCATTCTTACCCTGTAACCCCATTCTCCCCATTCATACCCAGTTACCCCATTCTCCCCATTCTTACCCAGTAATCCCATTCTCCCCATTCTTACCCAGTAACCCAGTACTCCCCATTCTTACCCTGTAACCCCTTTCTTCCCATTCTTACCCAGTAACCTCATTCTCTCCATTGTTAGAAAATAAACCCATTCTTCCCATTCTTACCCACTAACCCCATTCTCCCCATCCTTACACAGTAACCCCATTCTCCCTGTTCTTACCCAGTAAATCTACTTTCCCCATTCTTACACAGTATCCCCATTCTCCCCATTCTTACCCAGTAACCCCATTCTCCCGATTCATACCCATTAACCCCATTCTTACCCAGTAAACCTATTCTCCCATTCTTAACCAGTAAGCCAATTCTCCCCATTCTTACCCTCTAACCCCATAATCCCCATTCTTACCCAGTAAATCCATTCTCCCCATTCTTACACCGTAACCCCATTCTCCGCATTCATACCCAGTAACCCCATTCTCCCCATTCTTACCCATTAACCCCATTCTCCCCATTCTTACCAAGTAACCCCATTTTCCCCATTATTACCCAGTAACCCCATAGTCCCCATTCTTACCCAATAATCCCATTCTCCCCATTCTTACCCAGTAAACCCATTCTCCACTTTCTTACCCAGTAACCCCACACTCCCCATTCTTACCCAGTAACCCCATTCACCCCATTCTTACCCAGTAACCCCATTTTCCGTATTTGTACCCAGTTACCCCATTCTCCCCGTTCTTACCCATTAACCCCATTCAACCCATTCTTACCCAGTTATCTCATTCTCCCCATTCTTACCCAGTAACCCCATTGTCCTCATTCTTACATAGGAACCCCATTCTCCCCATTCTTACCCAGCAACCCCAAACTCCCCATTCTTACCCTGTAACAACATTCTTACGCAGTAACCCCCTTCTCCCCATTCTTACCCAGTAACCCCATTCTCCCCATTCCTATCCAGTAACCCCATACTCCCCATTCTTACCCAGTAACCTCTTTCTCCCCATTATTACCCAGTAACCCCATTCTCTCCATTGTTACCCAATAACCCCATTCTCCCCATTCTTACCCAGTAACCCCATACTCCCCATTCTTACCGAATAACACCATTCTCCCCATCCTTACCCAGTAACCCCATTCTCCCTGATCTTACCCAGTATATCTGCTCTCCACATTCTTACACAGTATCCCCATTATCCCCATTCTTACCCAGTAATCCCATTCTCTCGATTCATACCCATTAACTCCATTCTTACCCAGTAAACCCATTCACCCCATTCTTACCCAGTAACCCTATTCTCCTCATTATTATACAGTAACCCCATTCTCCCCATTCTTACCCATTAACCCTATTCTCCCCATTCTTTCCAAGTAACCCCAGTCTCCTCATTCATATCCAGTAACCCCATTTTCCCCATTCTTACCCATTAACCCCATTCTCCCCATTCTAACCAAGTAACCCAATTCTCCCCATTCTTATCGAGCAACCCCATTCTCCCCATTCATCCCAAGTTACCCCAGTCTCCCCATTCTTACCCAGTAATCCCATTCTCCCCATTTGTACCCAGTTACTCCATTCTCCCCATTCTTACACAATAACCCCATTCTCCCCATTCTTACCAAGTAACCTAATTTTCCCCTTCCGTATCAAAAACCTCATTATCCCCATTCTTACCAAGTAACTCCATTCTCCCCATTCTTACCCAGTTACCACATTCTCAACATTCTTTCCCAGTAACCCCATTCTCCCCATTCTTACACAGTGTCCCCATTCTTAACCAGTAACCCCATTCTCCCCATTCTTACCCAGTAACCCTATTCACCTCATTATTACCCAATAACCCCATTCTCCCCATTCTTACCCATTAACACCTTCGCCCCATTCTTACCAAGTAACCCCATTCTCCTCATTCGTATCCAGTAACCCCATTCTCCCCATTCATACCAAGTTATCCCATTCTCCCCATTCTTACCCAGTAACCCCATTGTCCTCATTCTTACAAAGGAACCCTATTCTCCCCATTCTTACCCAGTAACCCCAAACACCCCATTCTTACCCTGTAACAACATTCTTACGCAGTAACCCCATTCTCCCCATTCTTACCCAGTAACCCCATTCTCCCCATTCCTATCCAGTAACCCCATACTCCCCATTCTTACCCTGTAACCCTTTTCTCCCCATTATTACCCAGTAACCCCATTCTCTCCATTGTTTCCCAATAACCCCATTCTCCCCATTCTTACCCAGTAACCCCATACTCCCCATTCTTACCCAATAACACCATTCTCCCCATCCTTAGCCAGTAACCCCATTCTCCCTCATCTTACCCAGTATATATGCTCTCCAAATTCTTACACAGTTTCCCCATTATCCCCATTCTTACCCGGTAACCCCATTCTCCCGATTCATACCCATTAACTCCATTCTTACCCAGTAAACCTATTCTCCCCATTCTTACCCAGTAACCCAATTCTCCCCATTCTTACCCGCTAACCCCTTAATCCCCATTCTTACCCATTATCCCCATTCTCCCCATTCTTTCCCAGTAACCCCATTCTCCCCATTGTTACCCAAAAACCCCATTCTCCCCATTCTTACCCATTAACCCCATTCTCCCCATTCTTACCAAGTAACCCCATTCTCCCCATTCTTACCCAGTAACCCCATAGTCCCCATTCTTAACCAGTAACCCCATTCTCCACATTCTTACCCACTAAACCCATTCTCCCCATTCTTACCCAGTAACCCCACACTCCCCATTCTTACCCAGTTACCCCATTCACCCTATTCTTACCCAGTAACCCCATTCTCCCCATTTGTACCCAGTTACACAATTCTCCCCATTCTTACCCATTAACCACATTCTCCCCATTCTTACCCAGTAACCCCATTCTCCCCATTCATTCACTGTAACCCCATACTCCCCATTCTTACATAGTAACCCCATTCACCCCAATCTTACCCATTAATCCCATTCTCACCATTCTAACCGAGTAACCCCATTCTCCCCATTCTTACCCTGTAACCCAATTCTGCCCATTCTTACCCAGTAACCCCATTCTGCCCATTCTTACCCTGTAACCCCATTATCCCCATTCTTACCCATTAACCCCGTACTCCCCATTCTTACCCAGTAACCCCATTCTCCCCATTCTCACCCAGTATCCCCATTCTCCCCATTCTTACCCAGTAACCCCATTCTCCCCTTTCTTACCCATTAACCCCATTCTCCCCATTCTTACACAGTAACCCTATTCTCCTCTTTATCACACTGTAACCCCTTTCTCCCTATTCGTACCCAGTTACACAATTCTCCCCATTCTTACCCAGTAACCCCATTCTCCCCATTCTTACCCAGTAACCCCATTCTCCCCATTCTTACCCATTAACCCCATTCTCCCCTTTCTAACCAAGTAGCCCAATTCTCCCCATTCTTATCGAGCAACCCCATTCTCCCCATTCATACCCAGTTACACCATTCTCCCCATTCTTACCCAATAACCCCAATCTCCCCATTCTTACCAAGTAACCTCATTTTCCCTTTCGTATCCAGTAACATCATTATACCCATTCTTACCAAGTAACTCCATTCTCCCCTTTCTTACCGCGTTATCACATTCTCACCATTCTTCCCCAGTAACCCCATTCTCCCTATTCGTACCCAGTGACCCCATTCTCCCCATTCTGACCCATTAACCCCATTCACCCCATTCTTACAAAGTAACCCCATTCTCCCCATTCTTACACAGTAACACCATTCTCCCCATTCTTACCCAGTAAACCCATTATCCCCATTCTTACTCAGTAACCCCATACTACCCATTATATTGCAGTAACCCATTCTCCCCATTTTTACCCACTAATCCCATTCTCCCCATTCCTACCCAGTAACCCCATTCTCCCCATTCTTACCCAGTAACCCCATACCCCCCATTCTTACCCAGTTATCCCATACTCCCCATTCTTACGCAGTAAACCCATTCTCCCCATTCTTACCCAGTAACCCCATACCCCCCATTCTTACCCAGTAATCCCATACTCCCCATTCTTATGCAGTAAACCCATTCTCCCCATTCTTAGCCAGTATCCCAATTCTCCCCATTCATATCTACTAACCCCATAATCCCCATTCTTACTCAGTATCCCCATTCTCCCCATTCGTACCCAGTAACCCCATTCTCCCCTTTCTTACCCATTAACCCCATTCTCCTCATTCTTACCAAGTAACCCCATTCTCCCCATTCTTACCCAGTAACCCCATAGTCCCCATTCTTACCCAGTAACCCCATTCTCCCCATTCTTACCCACTAAACCCATTCTCCCCATTCTTACCCAGTAACCCCATTCACCCCATTCTTACCCAGTAACCCCATTCTCCCCATTTGTACCCAGTTACCCCATTCTCCCCATTCTTACCCAGTAACCCCATTCTCCCCATTCTTACACTTTAACCCCATACTCCCCATTCTTACCCAGTAACCCCATTCACCCCAATGTTACCCATTAACCCCATTCTCACCAATCTAACCAAGTAACCCCATTCTGCCCATTCTTACCCAGTAACCCAATTCTGCCCATTCTTACCCAGTAATCCCATTCTGCCCATTCTTACCCAGTAACCCCATTATTCCCATTCTTAGCCAGTATCGCCATTCTCTCCTTTCATACACAGTAAACCCATTCTCCCCAATCTTACCCAGTAACCCCATGCTCCCCATTCTTACCCAGTAACCCCTTTCTCCACATTCTTAACAAGTAACCCCATTCTCCTCATTCTTACCCAGTTACCCCATTCTGCCCATTCTTACCCAGTAAGCCCATTCTTCCCATTCTTACCCAGTAAACCCATTCTCCCCATTCTTACCCAGTAACACCATACTACCCATTCTTGCCCCGTAACCCCATTCTCCCCATTCTTACCCAGGAACCCCATTCTCCCCATTCTTACCCAGTTACCCCATACTCCCCATTGTTACCCAGTAACCCTATACTCCTCATTCTTACCCAGTATCCCCATTCTCCCCATTTTTACCCAGTAACACCATTCTCCCCATTCTAACCCAGTAACCCAATTCTTCCCATTCTTACCCAGTGTCCCCATTCTTACCCAGTAACCCCATTCTCCCCATTCTTACCCAGTAACCCTATTCTCCTCATTATTATACAGTAACCCCATTCTCCCCATTCTTACCCATTAACCCTATTCTCCCCATTCTTTCCAAGTAACCCCAGTCTCCTCATTCATATCCAGTAACCCCATTTTCCCCATTCTTACCCATTAACCCCATTCTCCCCATTCTAACCAAGTAACCCAATTCTCCCCATTCTTATCGAGCAACCCCATTCTCCCCATTCATCCCAAGTTACCCCAGTCTCCCCATTCTTACCCAGTAATCCCATTCTCCCCATTTGTACCCAGTTACTCCATTCTCCCCATTCTTACACAATAACCCCATTCTCCCCATTCTTACCAAGTAACCTAATTTTCCCCTTCCGTATCAAAAACCTCATTATCCCCATTCTTACCAAGTAACTCCATTCTCCCCATTCTTACCCAGTTACCACATTCTCAACATTCTTTCCCAGTAACCCCATTCTCCCCATTCTTACACAGTGTCCCCATTCTTAACAAGTAACCCCATTCTCCCCATTCTTACCCAGTAACCCTATTCACCTCATTATTACCCAATAACCCCATTCTCCCCATTCTTACCCATTAACACCTTCGCCCCATTCTTACCAAGTAACCCCATTCTCCTCATTCGTATCCAGTAACCCCATTCTCCCCATTCATACCAAGTTACCCCATTCTCCCCAATCTTACCCAGTAACCCATTCTCCCCATTTGTACCCAGTTACCCCATTCTCCCCATTCTTACCAAGAAACCACATTCTCCCCATTCTTACCCAGTAACCCCATACTCCCCATACTTACCCAGTAACCCCATTCTGCCCAATCTTACCCAGTAAACCCATACTCACCATTTTTCCCCAGTAAACCCATTATCCCCATTCTTACTAAGTAACCCCATTCTCCCCATTCTTACCTAGTAACCCCATTCTCCCCATTTTTACCCATTAACCCCATTCTCCCCATTCTTTCCCACTAAGCCCATACTCCCCATTCTTAGCCAGTAACCCATTCTCCCCATTCTTTCCCATTAACCCCATTCTCACCATTCTTACCAAGTAACCCCATTCTCCGCATTCTTACCCAATAACACCATTCGCCGCATTCTTACCCAGTAACCCCATTCTCCCCATTCTTAAACAATAACCCCATTCTCCCCATTCTTACCCAGTTACCCCAAACTCCCCATTCTTACCCAGTAACCACATACTCCCCATTCTTACCCGGTAACCCCATACTCCCCATTCTTCCCCAGTATCCCCTTTCTTACCCTGGAACCCCATTCTCCCCATTCATACCCAGTTACCCCATTCTCCCCATTCTTACCCAGTAATCCCATTCTCCCCATTCTTACCCAGTAACCCAGTACTCCCCATTCTTATCCAGTAACCCCTTTCTCCCCATTCTTACCCAGTAACCTCATTCTCTCCATTGTTAGAAAATAAACCCATTCTTCCCATTCTTACCCAGTAACCCCATTCTCCCCATCCTTACACAGTAACCCCATTCTCCCTGTTCTAACCCAGTAAATCTACTTTCCCCATTCTTACACAGTATCCCCATTCTCCCCATTTCATACCCATTAACCCCATTCTTACCCAGTAAACCCATTCTCCCATTCTTACCCAGTAAGCCAATTCTCCCCATTCTTACCCTCTAACCCCATAATTCCCATTCTTACCCAGTAAATCCATTCTCCCCATTCTTACACAGTAACCCCATTCTCCGCATTCATACCCAATAACCCCATTCTACCCATTCTTACCCATTAACCCCATTCTCCCCATTCTTACCAAGTAACCCCATTTTCCCCATTATTACCCAGTAACCCCCTAGTCCCCATTCTTACCCAATAATCCCATTCTCCCCATTCTTACCCAGTAAACCCATTCTCCCCTTTCTTACCCAGTAACCCCACACTCCCCATTCTTACCCAGTAACCCCATTCACCCCATTCTTACCCAGTAACCCCATTTTCCGTATTTGTACCCAGTTACCCCATTCTCCACGTTCTTACCCATTAACCCCATTCAACCCATTCTTACCCAGTTATCCCATTCTCCCGATTCTTACCCAGTAACCCCATTGTCCTCATTCTTACATAGGAACCCCATTCTCCCCATTCTTACCCAGTAACCCCAAACTCCCCATTCTTACCCTGTAACAACATTCTTACGCAGTAACTCCCTTCTCCCCATTCTTACCCAGTAACCCCATTCTCCCCATTCCTATCCAGTAACCCCATACTCCCCATTCTTACCCAGTAACCTCTTTCTCCCCATTATTACCCAGTAACCCCATTCTCTCCATTGTTACCCAATAACCCCATTCTCCCCATTCTTACCCAGTAACCCCATACTCCCCATTCTTACCGAATAACACCATTCTCCCCATCCTTACCCAGTAACCCCATTCTCCCCATTCTTACCTAGTAACCCCATTCTCCCCATTTTTACCCATTAACCCCATTCTCCCCATTCTTACCCACTAAGCCCATACTCCCCATTCTTAGCCAGTAACCCATTCTCCCCATTCTTTCCCATTAACCCCATTCTCACCATTCTTACCAAGTAACCACATTCTCCGCATTCTTACCCAATAACACCATTCGCCGCATTCTTACCCAGTAACCCCATTCTCCCCATTCTTAAACAATAACCCCATTCTCCCCATTCTTACCCAGTTACCCCAAACTCCCCATTCTTACCCAGTAAGCACATACTCCCCATTCTTACCCGGTAACCCCATACTCCCCATTCTTCCTCAGTATCCCCATTCTCCCCATTCTTACCCTGTAACCCCATTCTCCCCATTCATACCCAGTTACCCCATTCTCCCCATTCTTACCCTGTAATCCCATTCTCCCCATTCTTACCCAGTAACCCAGTACTCCCCATTCTTACCCAGTAACCCCTTTCTTCCCATTCTTACCCAGTAACCTCATTCTCTCCATTGTTAGAAAATAAACCCATTCTTCCCATTCTTACCCAGTAACCCCATTCTCCCCATCCTTACACAGTAACCCCATTCTCCCTGTTCTTACCCAGTAAATCTACTTTCCCCATTCTTACACAGTATCCCCATTCTCCCCATTCTTACCCAGTATCCCCATTCTCCCGATTCATACCCATTAACCCCATTCTTACCCAGTAAACCCCTTCTCCCATTCTTACCCAGTAAGCCAATTCTCCCCATTCTTACCCTCTAACCCCATAATCCCCATTCTTACCCAGTAAATCCATTCTCCCCATTCTTACAGCGTAACCCCATTCTCCGCATTCATACCCAGTAACCCCATTCTCCCCATTCTTACCCATTAACCCCATTCTCCCCATTCTTACCAAGTAACCCCATTTTCCCCATTATTACCCAGTAACCCCATAGTCCCCATTCTTACCCAATAATCCCATTCTCCCCATTCTTACCCAGTAAACCCATTCTCCCCTTACTTACCCAGTAACCCCACACTCCCCATTCTTACCCAGTAACCCCATTCACCCCATTCTTACCCAGTAACCCCATTTTCCCTATTTGTACCCAGTTACCCCATTCTCCCCGTTCTTACCCATTAACCCCATTCAACCCATTCTTACCCAGTTATCTCATTCTCCCCATTCTTACCCAGTAACCCCATTGTCCTCATTCTTACATAGGAACCCCATTCTCCCCATTCTTACCCAGTAACCCCAAACTCCCCATTCTTACCCTGTAACAACATTCTTACGCAGTAACCCCCTTCTCCCCATTCTTACCCAGTAACCCCATTCTCCCCATTCCTATCCAGTAACCCCCATACTCCCCATTCTTACCCAGTAACCTCTTTCTCCCCATTATTACCCAGTAACCCCATTCTCTCCATTGTTACCCAATAACCCCATTCTCCCCATTCTTACCCAGTAACCCCATACTCCCCATTCTTACCGAATAACACCATTCTCCCCATCCTTACCCAGTAACCCCATTCTCCCTGATCTTACCCAGTATATCTGCTCTCCACATTCTTACACAGTATCCCCATTATCCCCATTCTTACCCAGTAATCCCATTCTCTCGATTCATACCCATTAACTCCATTCTTACCCAGTAAACCCATTCTCCCCATTCTTACCCAGTAACCCAATTCTCCCCATTCTTACCCGCTAACCCCTTAATCCCCATTCTTACCCAGCGTCCCCATTCTCCCCAATCTTTCCCAGTAACCCCATTCTCCCCATTCGTACCCAGTAACACCATTCTCCCCATTCTTACCCATTAACCCCATTCTCCCCATTCTTACCAAGTAACCCCATTCTCCCCTTTCTTACCCAGTAACCCCATAGTCCCCATTCTTACCCAGTAACCCCATTCTCCCCATTCTTACCCACTAAACCCATTCTCGCCATTCTTACCCAGTAACCCCACACTTCCCATTCTTACCCAGTTACCCCATTCACCCTATTCTTACCCAGTAACCCCATTCTCCCCATTTGTACCCAGTTACACAATTCTCCCCATTCTTACCCATTAACCACATTCTCCCCATTCTTACCCAGTAACCCCATTCTCCCCATTCTTACACTGTAACCCCATACTCCCCATTCTTACCCAGTAACCGCATTCACCCCAATCTTACCCATTAACCCCATTCTCACCATTCTAACCGACTAACCCCATTCTCCCCATTCTTACCCTGTAACCCAATTCTGCCCATTCTTACCCAGTAACCCCATTCTGCCCATTCTTACCCTGTAACCCCATTATCCCCATTCTTACCCAGTAACCCCATACTCCCCATTCTTACCCAGTAACCCCATTCTCCCCATTCTTACCCAGTATCCCCATTCTCCCCATTCTTACCTAGTTACCCCATTCTCCCCATTCAAACCCATTAACCCCATTCTCCCCATTCTTACCCAGTGTCCCCTTTCTTACCCATTAACCCCATTCTCCCCATTCTTACCCAGTAATCCTATTCTCCTCATTATCTCACAGTAACCCCTTTCTCCCCATTCGTACCCAGTTACACAATTCTCCCCATTCTTACCCAGTAACCCCAATCTCCCCATTCTTACCCAGTAACCCCATTCTCCCCATTCTTACCCATTAACCCCATTCTCCCCATTCTAACCAAGTAGCCCAAATCTCCCCATTCTTATCGAGCAACCCCATTCTCCCCATTCATACCCAGTTACACCATTCTCCCCATTCTTACCCAATAACCCCAATCTCCCCATTCTTACCAAGTAACCTCATTTTCCCTTTCGTATCCAGTAACATCATTATACCCATTTTTACCAAGTAACTCCATTCTCCCCTTTCTTACCGCGTTACCACATTCTTACCATTCTTCCCCAGTAACCCCATTCTCCCTATTCGTACCCAGTGACCCCATTCTCCCCATTCTGACCCATTAACCCCATTCACCCCATTCTTACAAAGTAACCCCATTCTCCCCATTCTTACACAGTAACACCATTCTCCCCATTCTTACCCAGTAAACCCATTATCCCCATTCTTACTCAGTAACGCCATACTACCCATTATATTGCAGTAACCCATTCTCCCCATTTTTACCCACTAATCCCATTCTCCCCATTCCTACCCAGTAAACCCATTCTCCCCATTCTTACCCAGTAACCCATTCTCCCCATTCCTACCCAGTAACCCCATACTCCCCATTCTTACCCATTAACCCCTTTCTCCCCATTCTTACACAGTAACCCCACTCTCTGCATTGTTTCCCAATAACCCCATTCTCACCATTCTAACCCAGTAACCCCATTCTCCTCATTCTTACCCAATAAGACCATTCTCCCCATCCTTACCCAGTAACCCCATTCTCCCTGTTCTTTCCCAGTATATCTACTCTCCACATTCTTACACAGTATCCCCAATCTCCCCATTCTTACCCAGTAACTCCATTCTCCCGATTCATACCCATTAAGCCCATTCTTACCCAGTAAACCCATTCTCCCCATTCTTAGCCAGTATCCCAATTCTCCCCATTCTTATCAACTAACCCCATAATCCCCATTCTTACTCAGAATCCCCATTCGTACCCAGTAACCCCATTCTCCCCTTTCTTACCCATTAACCCCATTCTCCTCATTCTAACCAAGTAACCCCATTCTCCCCATTCTTACCCAGTAACCCCATAGTCACCATTCTTACCCAGTAACCCCATTCTCCCCATTCTTACCCACTAAACCCATTCTCCCCATTCTTACCCAGCAACCCCATTCACCCCATTCTTACCCAGTAACCCCATTCTCCCCATTTGTACCCAGTTACCCCATTCTCCCCATTCTTCCCATTAACCCCATTCTCCCCATTCTTACCCAGTAACCCCATTCTCCCCATTCTTTCACTTTAACCCCATACTCCCCATTCTTACCCAGTAACCCCATTCACCCCAATGTTACCCATTAACCCCATTCTCACCAATCTAACCAAGTAACCCCATTCTGCCCATTCTTACCCAGTAACCCAATTCTGCCCATTCTTACCCAGTTACCCCATTATCCCCATTCTTACCCAGAAACCCCATTATCACCATTCTTACCCAGTAACCCCATTATTCCCATTCTTAGCCAGTATCGCCATTCTCTCCATTCATACACAGTAAACCCATTCTCCCCAATCTTACCCAGTAACCCCATGCTCCCCATTCTTACCCAGTAACCCCTTTCTCCCCATTCTTAACAAGTAACCCCATTCTCCTCATTCTTACCCAGTTACCCCATTCAGCCCATTCATACCCAGTAAGCCCATTCTTCCCATTCATACCCAGTTAACCCATTCTCCCCATTGTTACCCAGTAACACCATACTACCCATTCTTGCCCCGTAACCCCATGCTCCCCATTCTTACCCAGTAACCCCTTTCTCCCCATTCTTAACAAGTAACCCCATTCTCCTCATTCTTACCCAGTTACCCCATTCTGCCCATTCATACCCAGTAAGCCCATTCTTCCCATTCTTACCCAGTAAACCCATTCTCCCCATTCTTACCCAGTAACACCATACTACCCATTCTTGCCCCGTAACCCCATTCTCCCCATTCTTACCCAGGAACCCCATTCTCCCCATTCTTACCCAGTTACCCCATACTGCCCATTCCTACCCCGTAACCACATTCTCCCCATTCTTACCCAGACACCCCATTCTCCCCATTCTTACCTAATAACCCGATAATCTGCATTCTTCCCCAGTAACCCCAATCTCCCCATTCGTACCTAGTAACTCCATTCTCCCAATTCCTACTCAGTAACCCATTATCCCCATTTCTACCCAATAACCCCATACTCCGCATTCTTACCCAGTAACCCTATACTACCCATTCTTAGCCAATAATGACATTCTCCCCATTCTTACACGGTAACCCCATTCTGCCCATTCTTACCCAGTAACCCCTTACTCTCCATTCTTACCCTGTATCCCCATACTCCCCATTCTTACCCAATAACCCCATTCTCCCCATTCTTACCCAGTAACCCCATTCTCCATATTCTTACCCAGTAACCCCATTCTCTCCATTCTTACCAAGTAAACCCATTCTCCCCATTCTTACTCAGTAACCCCATAAACCCCATTCTATTCCAGGAAACCCAGTCTCACCATTCTTACCCAGTAATCACATTCTCTCCATTCCTACCCAGTATACCCATTCTCCCCATTCTTACCCAGTTACCCAATTCTCCCCATTCTTAACCAGTAACCCCATTATCAAATTCTTACCTATTAACCCCATTCTTCCCATTCTTACCCAGTAACTCCCTTCACCCCATTCTTACCCTGTAACCCGATTCTTACCCAGTAACCCCATTCTCCCCATTCTTACCCAGTAACCCCATACTCCCCATTTCTACCCAGTAACCCCTTTCTCCCCATTCTTACCCAGTAAGCCCATTGTCCCCATTCTTACCCAGTAACCCCATTCACCCCATTCTTACTCAGTATCCCCATTCTCCCCATTCTTACCCAGCAACCCCATACTACCCATTCTTGACCAGTAACCCCATTCTCCCCATTCTTACCCGGTAACCCCATTCTCCCCATTCTTACCCAGTAAACCCATACTCCCCATTCTAACCCCGTAACCCCATTCTCCCCATTCTTACGCAGTCACCCCATTCTCCCCATTCTTACCTAATAACCCGATAATCTGCATTCTTCCCCAGTAACCCCAATCTCCCCATTCGTACCTAGTAACTCCATTCTCCCCATTCCTACTCAGTAACCCATTATCCCCATTTCTACCCAATAACCCCATACTCCGCATTCTTACACAGTAACCCTATACTGCCCATTCTTAGCCAGTAACGACATTCTCCCCATTCTTACCCGGTAACCCCATTCTGCCAATTCTTACCCAGTAACCCCTTACTCTCCATTCTTACCCTGTATCCCCATACTCCCCATTCTTACCCAATAACCCCATTCACCCCATTCTTACCCTGTAACCCCATTCTCCCTATTCTTACCCAGTAACCCCATTCTCCCCATTCTTTCCCAGTAACCCCATTCTTACCCAGTAACCCCATTCTCCCCATTCGTACCCAGTAACCCCATTCTCCCCATTCCTACTCCGTAACCCATTATCCCCATTTCTACCCAATAACCCCATACTCCGCATTCTTACCCAGTAAACCCATACTCCCCATTCTTAGCCAGTAAATACATTCTCCCCATTCTTACCCTGTAACCCCTTTCTGCCCATTCTTACCCAGTAACCCCTTAATCTCCATTCCTACCCTGTATCCCCATACTCCCCATTCTAACCCAATAACCCCATTCTCCTCATTCTTACCCAGTATCCCCATTCTCCCTATTCTTACCCAGTAACCCCATTCTCCCCATTCTTACCCAGTTAACCCAACCTCCCCTTACTTTCCCCGTAACCCCATTCTCCCCATTCTTACACAGTCAACCCATTCTCCCCATTCTTAGCCAATAACCCCATACTCTGCATTCTTACCCAGTAACCCCAATCTCCCCATTCTTACCAAATAACCCCATTCTCCCCATTCTTATCCAGTAACCCCATTCTCCCTATTCTTACCCAGTAACCCCATCTTTCCATTCTTACCCAGTAACAACATCCTTACCCAGTAAACCTATTCACCCCATTCTTACCAAGTAACACCATACTCCCCATTCTTACCCAGTAAACGCATAATCCCCATTCTTACCCAATAACCACATTCTCCCCATTCTTACCCAGTAAACCCATACTCACCATTCCTACCCTGAAACCCCATTCTCCCCATTCTTAACCAGTAACCCCATTCTCCATATTCTTACCCAGTAACCCCATTCTCCCCATTCTTACCCAGTAACCCCATTCTCCATATTCTTACCCAGCAACCCCATTCTCCCCATTCTTACACAGTAACCCCATTCTTACCCAGTAACCCCATTCTCCCCATTCGTATCCAGTATCCCCATTCTCCCCATTCCTACTCCGTAACCCATTATCCCCATTTCTACCCAATAACCCCAAACTCCGCATTCTTACCCAGTAAACCCATACTCCCCATTCTTACCCAGTAACCCCATTCTCTCCATTCTTACCCAGTAACAACATTCTTACCCAGTAAACCTATTCTCCCCATTCTTACCAAGTAACACCATAATCCCCATTCTTACCCAGTAAACCCATAATCCCCATTCTTACCCAGTAACCACATTCTCCCCATTCTTCCCCAGTAACCACATTCTCCCCATTCTTACCCAGTAAACCCATACTCACCATTCCTACCCAGAAACCCCATTCTCCCCATTCTTAACCAGTAACCCCATTATCCTCATTCTTACATAGTAACCCCATTCTCCCCTTTCTTACCCAGTAACCCCATTCTCCCCATTCTTACCCTGTAACACCATCCTTAACCAGTAACCCCATTCTCCCCATTCTTACCCAGTAACCCCATTCTCCCCATTCTTACCCAGTAACCCCATACTCCCCATTCTTACCCAGTAACCCCATTCTCCCCATTCATACCCAGTAACCCCATTCTCCCCATTCTTACCCAGTAACCCCATTCTCACCATTCTTACCCAGTAACCCCATTCTACCCATTCGTACCCAGTTACCCCATTCTACAGATTCTTACCCATTAACGCCATTCTCCCCATTCTTACCCAGTAACCCCATTCTCCCTATTCTTACACAGTAACACCATACTCCCCTTTCTTACACAGTAACCCCATTCACCCCATTCTTACCCATCAATCCCATTCTCCCCATTCTAACCGAGTAAACCCATTCTCCCCAATGTTACCCAGTAACCCCATGCTCCCCATTCTTACCCAGTAACCTCTTTCTCCCCATTCTTACCCAGTAAGCCCATTGTCCCCATTCTTACCCAGTAACCCCATTCACCCCATTCTTACCCAGTATCCCAATTCTCCCCATTCTAACCCACCAACCCCATACTACCCATTCTTGACCAGTAACCCCATTCTCCCCATTCTTACCCTGTAACAACATTCTTACCCAGTAACCCCATTCTCCCCATTCTTACCCAGTAACACCATTCTCCCCATTCTCACGCAGTAACCCCATTCTTACCCAGTAACCCCATTCTCCCCATTCGTACCCAGTATCCCCATTCTCCCCATTCCTACTCCGTAACCCATTATCCCCATTTCTACCCAATATCCCCAAACTCCGCATTCTTACCCAGTAAACCCATACTCCCCATTCTTAACCAGTAACTACATTCTTAACATTCTTACCCAGTAACCCCTTACTCTCCATTCCTACCCTGTATCCCCATACTCCCCATTCTAACCCAAAATCCCCATTCTCCCCATTCTTACCCAGGTACCCCATTCTTCCTATTCTTACCCAGTAACCCCATTCCCCCCATTCTTACCCAGTTACCCCATCCTCCCCATACTTTCCCCGTAACCCCATTCTCCCCATTCTTACCCAATCACCCCATTCTCCCCATCCTTACCCAATAACCACATACTCTGCATTCTTACCCAATAACCCCAATCTGCCCATTCTTACCCAGTAAACCCATAATCCCCATTCTTACCCTGTAACACCATCCTTACCCAGTAACCCCATTCTCCCCATTCTTACCCAGTAACCCCATTCTCCCCATTCTTACCCAGTAACCCCATGCTCCCCATTCTTACCCAGTAACCCCTTTCTCCCCATTCTAACCCAGTAAGCCCATTGTCCCCATTCTTACCCAGTAACCCCATTCACCCCATTCTTACCCAGTATCCCCATTCTCCCCATTCTTACCCAGTTACCCCATCCTCCCCATACTTTCCCCGTAACCCCATTCTCCCCATTCTTACCCAATCACCCCATTCTCCCCATCCTTACCCAATAACCACATACTCTGCATTCTTACCCAATAACCCCAATCTGCCCATTCTTACCCAGTAACACCATTCTCCCCATTCTCACGCAGTAACCCCATTCTTACCCAGTAACCCCATTCCCCCCATTCTTACCCAGTTACCCCATCCTCCCCATACTTTCCCCGTAACCCCATTCTCCCCATTCTTACCCAATCACCCCATTCTCCCCATCCTTACCCAATAACCACATACTCTGCATTCTTACCCAATAACCCCAATCTGCCCATTCTTACCCAGTAAACCCATAATCCCCATTCTTACCCTGTAACACCATCCTTACCCAGTAACCCCATTCTCCCCATTCTTACCCAGTAACCCCATTCTCCCCATTCTTACCCAGTAACCCCATGCTCCCCATTCTTACCCAGTAACCCCTTTCTCCCCATTCTAACCCAGTAAGCCCATTGTCCCCATTCTTACCCAGTAACCCCATTCACCCCATTCTTACCCAGTATCCCCATTCTCCCCATTCTTACCCACCAACCCCATACTACCCATTCTTGACCAGTAACCCCATTCACCACATTCTTACCCAGTAACCCCATTCTCACCATTCTTACCCAGTAACCCCATACTCCGCATTCTAACCCCGTAACCCCATTCTCCCCAGTCTTACCGTGTCACCCCATTCTCCCCATTCTTACCCAATAACCCGATACTCTGCGTTCTTCCCCAGTAACACCAATCTCCCCATTCGTACCTAGTAACTCCATTCTCCCCATTCCTACTCAGTAACCCATTATCCCCACTTCTACCCAATAACCCCATACTCCGCATTCTTACCCAGTAAGCCTATACTCCGCATTCTTAGCCAGTAACAACATTCTCCCCATTCTTACCCGGTAACTCCATTCTGCCCATTCTTACCCAGTAACCCCTTACTCTCAATTCTTACCCTGTATCCCCATACACCCCATTTTTAACCAATAACCCCATTCTCCCCATTCTTACCCAGTAACCCCATTCTCCCTATTCTTACCCAGTAACCCCATTCCCCAAATTCTTACCCAGTTACGCCATCCTCCCCATACTTTCCCCGTAACCCCATCCACCCCATTCTTATCCAGTAACCCTAATCCCCCCATTCTTACCCAATAACCCCATTCTCCCCATTCTTACCCAGTAACCCCATTCTCCCTATTCTTACCCAGTAACCCCATTCTCTCCATCCTTACCCAGTAACAACATTCTTACCCAGTAAACCTTTTCTCCCCATTCTTACCAAGTAACACCATACTCCCCATTCTTACCCAGTAAACCCATAATCCCCATTCTTACCCAGTAAACCCGTACTCACCATTCCTACCCAGTAACCCCATTCTCCCCATTCTTAACCAGTAACCCCATTATCCTCATTCTTACATAGTAACCCTATTCTCCCCATTCTTACCCAGTAACCCCATTCTCCCCATTCTTACCCTGTAACACCATCCTTACCCAGTAACCCCATTCTCCCCATTCTTACCCAGTAACCCCATTCTCCCCATTATTAACCAGTAACCCCATACTCCCCATTCTTACCCAGTAACCCCATTCTCCCCATTCATACCCAGTAACCCCATTCTGCCCATTCCTACCCAGTAACCACATTCACAGCATTCTTACCCAGTAACCCCATTCTCCCCATTCTTACCCAGTAACCCCATACTCCCTATTCTTACCCAGTAACCCCATTCTCCCCATTCAAACCCAGTAACCCCATTTTCCCCATTCCTGCCCATTTACCCCATTCACCCCATTCTTACCCAGTAACCGCATTCTCCCCATTCTTACCCAGTAAACCCATTCACCCCATTTTTACCCAGTACCCCCATTCTCCCCATTCTTACCCAGTAACCCCATACTCCGCATTCTTAGCCAGTAACCACATTCCCCCCATTCTTACCCAGTAACCCCATACTCCCCATTCTTACCCAGTTAACCCATTCTGCCCATTCTTTCCCAGTAAACCCTTACTCCCCATTCTTACCCAATAAACCCATTCTCCCCATTCTCACCCAGTAACCCCATTCTCCCCATTGTTACCCAATAACCCCATTCTCCCCATTCTTTCGCAGTATCCCCATACTACACATTCTTGCCCAGTAACCCCATTCTCCCCAATCTTACCCACTAACCCCATTCTCCCCATTCTTACCCAGTTACCCCAAACTCCCCATTCTTACCCCGTAACCCCATTCTCCCCATTCTTACCCAGTCACCCCATTCTCCCCATTCTTACCGAGTAACCCCATACTCTGCATTCTTACCCAGTAACCCCATACTCTGCATTCTTACCCAGTAACCCCATTCTCCCCATTCGTACCCAGTAACCCCATTCTCCCCATTCCTACTCAGTAACACATTATCCCCATTTCTACCCAATAACCCCATACTCCTCATTCTTACCCAGTAACCCCATACTCCAAATTCGTAGCCAGTAACCACATTCTCCCCATTCTGACCTAGTAACCCCATTCTGCCCAATCTTACCCAGTAACCCCTTACTCTCCATTCTTACCCTGTATCCCCATACTCCCCATTCTTACCCAATAACCCCATTCTCCCCATTCTTACCCAGTAACCCCATTCTCCCTATTTTTACCCAGTAAACCTATTCTCCCCATTCTTACCAAGTAACCCCATACTCCCCCTTCTTACTCAGTAAACCCATACTCCCCTTTCTTACCCAGTAACCGCATGCTCCCCATTCTTACCCATTAACCCCATTCTCCCCATTCTTACCTAGTAAACCCTTACTCCCCATTCTTACCCAGTATCCCCATTCTCCAGAATCTTTACCAGTAATCCCATTGTCCTCATTCTTATATAGTAACCCCAGTCTCCCCATTCTTACCCAGTAAACCCATTCTCCCCATTCTTACCCTGTAACACCATTCTTACCCAGTAACCCCATTCTCCCCATTCTTACCCAGTAACACCATTCTCCCCATTCTTACCCAGTTACTCTATTCTCCCCATTCTTACCAAGTAACCCCATTCTCCCATTTCGTATCCAGTAACCTTATTCTCCCCTTTCTTACCCAGTTACCACATACTCTCCATTCTTACCCAGTAACCCCATTCTCCCTATTCGTACCCAGTGACCCCATTCTCCCCATTCTAACCAATTAACCTCATTCTCCCCATTCTTACCAAGTATCCCCCTTCTCCCCATTCTTACCCAGTAACCCCATTCTCTCCATTCTTACCAAGTAAACCCATTCTCCCCATTCTTACTCAGTAACCCCATACACCCCATTCTATTCCAGCAAACCCTTTCTCCCCAATCTTACCCAGTAATCCCATTCTCCCCATTCTTACCCAGTAAACCCATTCTCCCCATTCTTACCGAGTTACCCCATTCTCCCCATTCTTAACCAGTAACCCTATTGACAAATTCTTACCTAGTGACCTCATTCTTCCCATTCTTACCCAGTATCTACCTTCTCCCCATTCTTACCCTGTAACCCCATTCTTACCCAGTAACCCCATTCTCCCCATTCTAACCCAGTAACCCCATTCTCCCCAATCTTACCGAGTATCCCCATACTCTGCATTCTTACCCAGTAACCCCATTCTCCCCATTCGTGCCCAGTAACCCCATTCTCCCCATTCCTACTCAGTAACCCATTATCCCCCTTTCTACCCAATTACCCCATACTCCGCATTCTTACCCAGTAACCCCATACTCCAAATTCGTAGCCAGTAACCACATTCTCCCCATTCTGACCTAGTAATCCCATTCTGCCCATTCTTACCCAGTAACCCCTTACTCTCCATTCTTACCATGTATCCCCATACTCCCCATTCTTACCCAATAACCCCATTCTCCCCATTCTTACCCAGTAACCCCATTCTCCCTATTCTTACCCAGTAAACCTATTCTCCCCATTCTTACCATGTAACCCCATACTCCCCCTTCTTACTCAGTAAACCCATACTCCCCTTTCTTACCCAGTAACCGCATGCTCCCCATTCTTACCCATTAACCCCATTCTCCACATTCTTATCCAGTAAACCCTTACTCCCCATTCTTACCCAGTAACCCCATTCTCCCCAATCTTTACCAGTAATCCCATTGTCCTCATTCTTACATCATAACCCCAGTCTCCCCATTCTTACCCAGTAACCCCATTCTCCCCATTCTTACCCTGTAACACCGTTCTTACCAAGTAACCCCATTCTCCCCATTCTTACCCAGTAACACCATTTTCCCCATTCTTACCCCGTTTCTCTATTCTCCCCATTCTTACCAAGTAACCCCATTCTCCCATTTCGTATCCAGTAACCCCATTCTCCCCTTTCTTACCCAGTTACCACATACTCTCCATTCTTACCCAGTAACCCCATTCTCCCTATTCGTACCCAGTGTCCCCATTCTCCCCATTCTAACCAATTAACCTCATTCTCCCCATTCTTACCAAGTAACCCCATTCTCCCCATTCTTACCCAGTAACCCCATTCTCTCCATTCTTACCAAGTAAACCCATTCTCCCCATTCTTACTCAGTAACCCCATACACCCCATTCTATTCCAGTAAACCCATTCTCCCCATTCTTACCCAGTAATCCCATTCTCCCCATTCTTACCCAGTAATCCCATTCTCCCCATTCTTACCCAGTTACCCCATTCTCCCCATTCTTAACCAGTAACCCCATTGACAAATTCTTACCTAGTAACCCCATTCTTCCCATTCTTACCCAGTATCTCCCTTCTCCCCATTCTTACCCTGTAACCCCATTTTTACCCAGTAACCCCATTCTCCCAATTCTAACCCAGTAACCTCATTCTCCCCATTCTTACCCAGTAACCCCATACTCCCCATTCTTACCCAGTATCCCCATTCTCCCCATTCTTACCCAGTAACCCCATTCTCCTCATTCTTCGCCAGAAACCCCATTCTCCCCATTATTCACCAGTAACCCCATTCTCCCCATTCTTACCCAGTAACCCCATTCTGCCCATTCTTACCCAGTAAAACCTTACTCCCCATTCTATCCCAGTAACCCCATTCTCCCCATTCTAACCCAGTAACCCCATTCTCCCCATTGTTATCCAATAACCCCATTCTCCCCATTCTTACCCAGTAACCCCATTTTCCCACTTCATACCCATTAACCCCATTCTTACCCAGTAATCATATTCTCCCCATTCTTACCCAGTAACCCCATAATTCCCATTCTTACCCATTAAACCCATACTCCCGATTCGTACCCAGTAAACCCATTCTCCCCATACTTACCCAGTAACCCCTTTCTCCCCATTCTTACCCAGTAACCCCATTCTCCCCATTCTTACCCAGTAACCCCATTCTCCCCATTCGTGCCCAGTAACCCCATTCTCCCCATTCCTACTCAGTAACCCATTATCCCCCTTTCTACCCAATTACCCCATACTCCGCATTCTTACCCAGTAACCCCATACTCCAAATTCGTAGCCAGTAACCACATTCTCCCCATTCTGACCTAGTAACCCCATTCTGCCCATTCTTACCCAGTAACCCCTTACTCTCCATTCTTACCATGTATCCCCATACTCCCCATTCTTACCCAATAACCCCATTCTCCCCATTCTTACCCAGTAACCCCATTCTCCCTATTCTTACCCAGTAAACCTATTCTCCCAATTCTTACCATGTAACCCCATACTCCCCCTTCTTACTCAGTAAACCCATACTCCCCTTTCTTACCCAGTAACCGCATGCTCCCCATTCTTACCCATTAACCCCATTCTCCCCATTCTTACCCAGTAAACCCTTACTCCCCATTCTTACCCAGTAACCCCATTCTCCCCAATCTTTACCAGTAATCCCATTGTCCTCATTCTTACATCGTAACCCCAGTCTCCCCATTCTTACCCAGTAACCCCATTCTCCCCATTCTTACCCTGTAACACCATTCTTACCAAGTAACCCCATTCTCCCCATTCTTACCCAGTAACACCATTTTCCCCATTCTTACCCCGTTTCTCTATTCTCCCCATTCTTACCAAGTAACCCCATTCTCCCATTTCGTATCCAGTAACCCCATTCTCCCCTTTCTTACCCAGTTACCACATACTCTCCATTCTTACCCAGTAACCCCATTCTCCCTATTCGTACCCAGTGTCCCCATTCTCCCCATTCTAACCAATTAACCTCATTCTCCCCATTCTTACCAAGTAACCCCATTCTCCCCATTCTTACCCAGTAACCCCATTCTCTCCATTCTTACCAAGTAAACCCATTCTCCCCATTCTTACCCAGTAATCCCATTCTCCCCATTCTTACCCAGTAATCCCATTCTCCCCATTCTTACCCAGTTACCCCATTCTCCCCATTCTTAACCAGTAACCCCATTGACAAATTCTTACCTAGTAACCCCATTCTTCCCATTCTTACCCAGTATCTCCCTTCTCCCCATTCTTACCCTGTAACCCCATTTTTACCCAGTAACCCCATTCTCCCAATTCTAACCCAGTAACCTCATTCTCCCCATTCTTACCCAGTAACCCCATTCTCCCCATTCTTACCCAGTAACCCCATTCTCCTCATTCTTCGCCAGAAACCCCATTCTCCCCATTATTCGCCAGTAACCCCATTCTCCGCATTCTTACCCAGTAACCCCATTCTGCCCATTCTTACCCAGTAAAACCTTACTCCCCATTCTATCCCAGTAACCCCATTCTCCCCATTCTAACCCAGTAACCCCATTCTCCCCATTGTTATCCAATAACCCCATTCTCCCCATTCTTACCCAGTAACCCCATTTTCCCACTTCATACCCATTAACCCCATTCTTACCCAGTAATCATATTCTCCCCATTCTTACCCAGTAACCCCATAATTCCCATTCTTACCCATTAAACCCATACTCCCGATTCGTACCCAGTAAACCCATTCTCCCCATACTTACCCAGTAACCCCATTCTCCCCATTCTTACCCAGTAACCCCATTCTCCCCATTCTTACCCAGTAACCACATTCTCCCCATTCTTGCCCAGTAATCCCATTCTCCCCATTCGTACCCAGTAACCCCATTCTCCCCATTCTTACCCATTAACCCCATTCTCCCCATTCTTACCAAGTAATCCAATTCTCTCCATTCTTACCCAGTAACCCCATAGTCCCCATTCTTACCCAGTAACCCCATTCAGTCCATTCTTACCCAGTAACCCCGTTCTCCCCAAAAGTACCCAGTTACCCCATTCTCCCCATTCTTACCCATTAACCCCACACTCCCCATTCTTACCCAGTACCCCCATTCAGTCCATTCTTACCCAGTAACCCCGTTCTCCCCAAAAGTACCCAGTTACCCCATTCTCCCCATTCTTACCCATTAACCCGATACTCCCCATTCTTACCCAGTAAACCCATTCTCCCCATTCTTACACAGTAACCCCATTCTCCCCATTCTTACCCAATAACCACATTCTCCCCATTCTTGCCCAGTAACCCCATTCTCCCCATTCGTACCCAGTAACCCCATTCTCCCCATTCTTACCCATTAACCCCATTCTCCCCATTCTAACCGAGTAACGCGATTCTCCCCATTCTTACCCAGTACCACATTCTGCCCATTCTTACCTTGTAACCCCATTCTCCCCATTCTTACCCAGTAACCCCATTCTCCACATTCTTACCCAGTAACCCCATTCTCCCCATTCTTACCCAGTATCCCCATTCTCCCCATTCTTACCCCATAACCCCATTCTCCCCATTGTTACACAGTAACCCTATGCTCCCCATTCTTACGCAGTATCCCCATTCTCCCCATTCTTACCCAGTAACCCAATTCTCACCATTCATACCCAGTAACCCCATTCTCCCCATTCTTACCCAGTGTCCCCATTCTTACCCAGTAACACCATTCTCCCTATTCCTACCCAGTAACCCTATTCTCCTCATTACTACCCAGTAACCCCATTCTCCACATTCTTACCCATTAACCCCATTCTCCCCATTCTTACCAAATATCCCTGTTCTCCTCATTCGTATCAAGTAACCCCATTTTATCCATTCTTACCCATTAACCCCATTCTCCCCATTCTAACCAAGTAACCCAATTCTCTCCATTCTTATCAAGTAACCGCATTCTCCCCATTCATACCCAGTTACCTCATTCTCCCCATTCTGACCCAGTAACCCCATTCTCCCCATTTGTGCCCAGTTGCCCCATTCTCCCCATTCTTACCCATTAACCCTATTCTCCCCATTCTTACCAAGTAACCCCAGTCTCCCCTTTTGTATCCAGTAACCCCATTCTCCCCATTCTTACCAAGTAACCCCATTCTCCCCTTTCTTACCCAGTTACCACATACTCACCATTCTTACCCAGTAACCCCATTCTCCCGATTCGTACCCAGTGACCCCATTCTCCCCATTCTAACCAATTACCATCATTCTCCCCATTCTTACCCTGTAACCCCATTCCCCCCATTCTTTCCCAGTAACCCCATTCTCTCCATTCTTAACCAGTAACCCCATTGTCCTCATTCTTACATAGTAACCCCATTCTCCCCATTCTTACCCAGTAACCCCATTCTCCCCATTCTTACCCTGTAACCCCATTCTTACCCAGTAACCCCATTCTCCCCATTCTTAACCAGTAACCCCATTCTCCCCATTCATACCCAGTACCCCCATTCTCCCCATTGCTACCCAGTAACCCCATTCTCCCCTTTCTTACCCAGTAACCCCATTCGCCCCATTCATCACCAGTAACCCCATACTCCCCATCCTTAGCCAGTAACCTCATTCTCCCCATTCTTACCCACTAACCCCATACTCCCCATTCTTACCCAGTAATACCATTCTCCCCATTCTTACCCAGTAACCCCATTCTCCCCATTCTAACCCAGTAACCCCATTCTCCCCATTCTTACCCAGTAGCCCCATTCTCCCCATTCTTACCCAATAACCCCATTCTCCCCATTTTTATCCAGTAACCCCATTCTACCTGTTCTTACCCAGTAACCCTACTCTACCCATTCTTACACAGTTTCCCCATTCTCCCCATTCTTACCCAGTAACCCCATTCTCCCGAATCATACCCATTAACCCCATTCTTACCCAGTAAACCCATTCTCCCCATTCTTACCCAGTAACCCCATTCTCCCCATTCTTTCGCAGTAAACCCATTCCCCCCATTCTTACCCAGTAACCCCATTCTCCCCATTCTTACCCAGTAACCCCATTCTCCCCATTCTTACCCAGTAACCCCTTTCTCCCCATTCGTACGCAGTAACCCCATACTCCCCATTCTTACCCAGTAAGCACATTCTCCCCATTCTTACCCATTAACCCTATTCTCCCCATTCTTACCCAGTAACCCCACTCTCCCCATTCTTACCCAGTAACCCCATACTCCCCATTTTTACCCAGTTACCCCATTCTCCCCATTCTTACCCAGTAACCCCAAACTCCCCATTCTTACCCAGTTACCCCATTCTCCCCATTCTTACCCAATAACCCCATTTTCCCCATTCTTACCCAGTAACCCCAAACTCCCCATTCTTACCCAGTAACCACATACTCCCCATTCATACCCAGTAACCCCATACTCCCCATTCTTACCCAGTAACCACATACTCCCCATTCTTACCCAGTAACCCCATTCTCCCCATTCTTACCCTTTTAACCCTATTCTCCCCATTCTTACCCAGTAACCCCACTCTCCCCATTCTTACCCAGTAACCCCATACTCCCCATTTTTACCCAGTTACCCCATTCTCCCCATTCTTACCCAGTAACCCCAAACTCCCCATTCTTACCCAGTTACCCCATTCTCCCCATTCTTACCCAATAACCCCATTTTCCCCATTCTTACCCAGTAACCCCAAACTCCCCATTCTTACCCAGTAACCACATACTCCCCATTCATACCCAGTAACCCCATACTCCCCATTCTTACCCAGTAACCACATACTCCCCATTCTTACCCAGTAACCCCATTCTCCCCATTCTTACCCTGTAACCCCATTCTTCCCATTTGTACCCAGTAACCCTATTCCCCCCATTCATAGCCAATAACCCCATTCTGCCCATTCTTATCCAGTAACCCCATACTCCCAATTCTTGCCCAGTAACCCCATACTTCCCATTCTTACCCAGTATCCCCATTATCCCCATTCTTACCCAGTAACCCCATACTCCCCATTCTTACCCAGTAACCCCATTCTCCCTATTCTTACCCAGTAACCCCATTCTCCCCATTCTTACCCAGTAACCCCTTTCTCCCCATTCTTACCCAGCTACCCCATAATCCCCAATCTTACCCAGTAACCCCATTCTCCCCATTCTTACCCAGTAACCCCATTCTCCCCATTCTTACCCAGTAACCCCATTCTTATCCAGTAATCCCATTCTCCCCATTCTTACCCAGTAACCCCATACTCCCCATTCTTACCCAGTAACCAATACTCCCCATTCTTACCCAGTTACCCCAATCTCCCCATTCTTACCCAGTAACCCCATTCTCCCCATTCTTACCCAGTAACCCCATTCTCCCCATTCATACCCAGTAACCCCATTCTGCCCATTCTTACCCAGTAACCCCATTCTCCCCATTCTTACCCAGTAACCCCATTCTGCCCATTCTTACCCAGTTACCCCATTCTCCCCATTCTTACCCAGTAACCCCATTCTCCCCATTCTTACCCAGTAACCCCATTCTCCCCATTCTTACCCCGTAACCCCATTCTCCCCATTGTTACCCAGTAACCCTATACTCCCCATTCTTACCCAGTATCCCCATTCTCCCCATTCTTACCCAGTAACCCCATTCTCCCCATTCTTACCCAGTAACCCCATTCTCCCCATTCTTACCCTGTAACCCATATTCTCCTCATTATTACCCAGTAACCCCATTGTCCCCATTCTTTCCCCATAACCCCATTGTTACCCAGTAACCCCATACTCCCCATGCTCTTATGACCTGTGATTCAGGGTGTTTAGGCATAGAATAACAGATACCCGGGATTGAGTTACAGACTGGAATCTAATCAAGGGTTTCGGGTGGTTTAAATATAGAATAACAGGTACCTGGTAGTGAGTTATAGACTGGAATCTAATCGAGGAGTTCAGGGTTTTTATATATAGTGTAACAGATACCCGGGAGTGAGTTACATGCTGGAATCTAATCGAGGGGTTCAGGGGGGTTTAATTATAGAATAACAGATACCCAGGAGTGAGTTACAGACTGGAATTTAATCGAGGGGTTCGGGGTGGTTTATATACAGAATAACAGATACCCCGGAGTGAGTTACAGACTGGAATCTAATCGAGGGATTCGGGGTAATTTATATATAGAACAACAGATACGTGGGAGTGAGTTACAGACTGGAATCCAATCGAGGCGTTTGGGGTGGTTGATATATAGAATAACAGATACCCTGCAATGAGTTACAGGCTGGAATCTAATCGAGGGGTTCGGGGTGGTTTGTATATAGAATAACAGATACCCAGGAGTGAGTTACAGACTGGAATCTAATCGAGGGGTTCGGGGTGTTTTATTTTTAGAAAAGCAGATACCCGGGAGTGATTTCCATACTGGAATCTAATCGAGGGGTTCGGGTTGGTTTATATATAGAATAACAAATACCCGGGAATGAATTACAGACTGGAACCTGATCGAGGTGTTTGGGTGGTTTATATATAGAATAACAGATACCCAGGAGCGAGTTACAGACTGGAATCTAATCGAGGGGTTCGGGGTCATTTATATATAGAATAACAGATACCCGGGAGTGAGTTACAGACTGGAATCTAATCGAGGTATTCGAGGGGTTTATATATAGAATAACAGATACCCGGGAGTCAATTACAGACTGGAATCTAATCAAGCTGTTCGAGGGGTTTATATATAGAGTAACAGATACCCGGGAGTGAATTACAGACTGGAGCCTGATCGAGGGGTTTGGGTGGTTTATATATAGTCTAACAGATACCCGGGAGTGAGTTACAGACTGGAATCAAATCGAGGGGCTCGGGTGGTTTATATATAGAATAACAGATACACGGGTGTGAGTTACAGTCTGGAATCTGATCACAGAATCACAGAATCACACAGCGCAGAAGAGGCCCTTTGGCCCATCAAGTCTGCATCGATGCATGAGGAACACCTGACCTACCTACCTAATCCCATTTACCAGCACTTGGCCCATAGCCTTGAATGTTTTGACCTGCCAAGTGCTCATCCAGGTACTTTTTAAAGGATGTGAGGCAACCCGCCTCCACCACCCTCCCAGTCAGCGCATTCCAGACCGTCACCACCCTCTGGGTAAAAAGGTTTTTCCTCACATCCCCCCTAAACCTCCTGCCCCTCACTTTGAACTTATGTCCCCTCGTGACTGACCCTTCAACTAAGGGGAACAGCTGCTTCCTATCCACACTGTCCATGCCCCTCATAATCTTGTACACCTCGATCAGGTCGCCCCTCAGCCTTCTCTGCTCCAACGAAAGCAACCCAAGTCTATCCAACCTCTCTTCATAACTCATCCCATGCAACATCCTGGTGAATCTCCTCTGCACCCCCTCCAGTGCAATCACATCCTTCCTATAATGTGGCGACCAGAACTGCACACAGTACTCCAGCTGTGGCCTCACAAAGGTTCTATACAACTCCAACATGACCTCCTTACTTTTGTAATCTATGCCTCGATTGATAAAGGCAAGTGTCCCATATGCCTTTTTCATCAGCCCACTAACATGCACCTCTGCCTTCAGAGATCTATGGACACACACGCCAAGGTCCCTTTGTTCCTCAGAACTTCCTAGTGTTATGCCGTTCATTGAATACTTTCTTGTCAAATTACTCCTTCCAAAGTGTATCACCTCACACTTTTCAGGGTTAAATTCCATCTGCCACTTATCTGCCCATTTGTCCATCCCGTCTATATCTTCCTGTAGCCCAAGACACTCAACCTCACTATTAACCACCCGGCTAATCTTCGTGTCATCCGCAAACTTACTAATCCTACCCCCCACATAGTCATCTATGTCGTTTATATAAATGACAAATAATAGGGGACCCAGCACAGATCCCTGTGGTACGCCACTGGACACTGGCTTCCAGTCACTGAAGCAGCCTTCTGCCATCACCCTCTGTCTTCGACAACTAAGCCAATTTTGAATCCACCTTATCAAATTACCCTGTATCCCATGTGCATTTGCCTTCTTTATAAGTCTCCCATGTGGGACCTTGCCAAAGGCTTTGCTGAAATCCATATAGACTACATCAACTACACTACCCTCATCTACACACCTGGTCACCTCCTCAAAAAATTCAATCAAATTTGTTAGGCATGACCTCGCTCTGACAAAGCCATGCTGACTATCCCTGATCAAACCTTGCCTCTCCAAGTGGAGATAGATACTCTCCTTCAGAATTTTCTCCAATAGTTTCTCTACCATTGACGTGAGACTCACTGGTCTGTAGTTCCCTGGCTTATCTCTACAAACCTTCTTAAATAGCGGAACCACATTAGCTGTTCTCCAGTCCTCTGGCACCTCCCCCATGGCCAGAGAGGAATTAAAAATTTGGGTCAGAGCCCCTGCGATCTCCTCCCTTGCCTCCCTCAGCAGCCTGGGACACAAATCATCCGAACCTGGAGATTTGTCCACTTTTAAACCTGCCAACACCTCCAATACCTTGTCACTCCCTATATCAATTTGCTTAAGAACCTCGCAGTCTCTCACCCCGAGTTCAATACCTTCATCCTCATTCTCTTGGGTGAAGACGGACGTGAAGTATTCATTCAACACTCTAGCAATGTCCTCTGGCTCCACCCATAGATTGCCCCCTTGGTCCCTAATGGGCCCTACTCTTTCCCTGGTTATCCTCTTCCCATCGATATACTTATAGAATATCTTGGGATTTTCCCTACTTTTACCAGCCAGAGCTTTCTCATATCCCCTCTTTGCACTCCTAATTGCTTTCTTAAGCTCCACCCTACACTGTCTGATCTCCACTAATGCCTCTGCTGATTTGCTTCCCTTGTACTTGCTAAAAGCCTCTTTTTTCCTTCTCATCGTATCCTGAATATCTCTGGTCATCCATGGTTCTCTGGGATTGTTACTCCTTCCTATCACTCTAGAGGGAACATGTTGAGACTGTACCCTCCCCATTTCCTTTTTGAATGCCCCCCACTGCTCCTCTGTAGATTTCCCCACAAGCAGCTGTTCCCAGTCTACCTTGGCCAGATCCTGCCTTACTTTACTAAAATCCACTCTCCCCCAATCCAAAACACTTTTTTGCAACTTGTCTACTTCTTTGTCCATAACAAACTTAAACTGTACCATGTTGTGGTCGCTATCGCTATAATGCTCGTCCACCACCACCTCAGCCACTACTTGTCCGGCTTCATTCCCCAGAATTAGGTCCAGCACTGCGCCGTCCCTTGTTGGACCCTCTACATATTGACCTAAAAAGCTCTCCTGTACACATTTCAAGAAATCCACTCCATCCAAGCCCTTAACACTATGTCTATCCCAATTAATGTTGGGAAAGTTGAAATCACCTAATATAATTACCCTGTTGTTATTGTTTTTACACACCTCCACTAATTGTGCACATATTTGCTCCTCAATTTACCTGGGGGTCTATAATAAACACCTAACAATGTGGCTGCCCCTTTTTTATTCCTAAACTCTACCCACAAAGCTTCATTCGATGTCCCCTCCAAGATATCATCTCTCCTTACTGCAGTAACTGACTCTTTAACTAACAATGCAATGCCTCCTCCTCTTTTATCCCCTCCCCTGTCTCGTCTGAAGATTGTATATCCCGGAATGTTGAGCTGTTAATCCTGCCCATCCCTCAACCATGTCTCAGTGATGGCTACTATATCACAATTCCACATGTCAATCCTCACCCTTAACTCATCCGTTTTACCTGTAATACTCCTGGCATTAAAGTAGAGGCCATTCCAGCCTTGCCTTGCTCCATTGAAGCTTATTGCAGCTGTACTCCCTCTGACTTGATTGTTTTACTGGATTATGACATGTCCCTATTCTGCTAACATTCTGTGTCCCCTCCCCCTGCCGAATTAGTTTAAACTGCTCTCAACAGTACTAGCAAACCCGCCCACAAGGATATTAGACCCGCTCTGGTTCAGATGTAGACTGTCCTGCTTGTACAGGTCTCACCTTCCCCAGAAACGGTCCCAGTGATCCAGGAATCTAAAACCCTCCCTCCTGCACCAACTCTTAAACCACGTATTCATCTGCGCTATTCTCCTATTTCTGAGCTCACTAGCACGGGTCACTGGGAGTAATCCAGAGATTACAACCCGAGAGGTCTTGCTCTTCAGTCTACTGCCTAACTCCCTGAATTCTTGATGCAAGACCTCATCCCTCTTTCCACCTATGTCATTGGTACCAACATGTACCATGACCTCTGCCTGATCACCCTCCCCCTTCAGGGTGCCCTGCAGCCGTTCAGTGACATCCCGGACCCTGGCACCAGGGAGGCAACACACCATCCTGGAGTCACGTTGATGGCCACAGTAGCGCCTGACTATAGAATCCCCTATTACTATTGCTCTTCCTCCCTTCCTCCCCTCCTGTACAGACAGGCTGCTTGTGGTGCCTGTAGCTTGGCTCTGTCGGCACTCCCTGGAGGAACCAGAGCCCTCATCAGCCTCCAAAAACGGAATGCCGATTTGCGAGCGAGACCCCCGGGGGACTCCTGAACTACCTGCCTGTTTCTCTTGGACTGCCTGGTGGTCGCCCATTCCCTTCCTTCCTCAAGTCCCTTCAGCTGCGGTGTGACCCCCCTCTCTAAACGCGCTATCCACCCATTTAGAGTGAATGGGAAACGATCCAATGGCAACAGGAGGGAAAACTTCTACACGCAGTAAGTGGAGAACAAAATAACCCAGCACTGAAACTTGGGCCAAACGTGCCAAACGTGCTCGGAGAAGCCACGAATAACGGGCGATGCGGAGAAAGGGGAGACGGAGCGTCCTTCTGAGCTCAGGGTTCAGGGACATTGTCTGAACGGACCAGAAGCAGCTTACACCCCAGTCGCCGCTACTCTGCCAGATGTTGGAACCTGGTGCTGACACAGGCAGAAATCATTCATGCCTGTCCCTCACAACAACGTTATACAGCGCCTTGAAAATAGTAAAACATCCCAAGGTGCTTCACAGGAGATTTGTCAGACAAAATTTGACCCCGAGTCACATAAGGAGTGTCATGAAGTTATTAATGTATATAGTATTTTGGAAAATACTTTTCTGTTACAATAGAGGTTTAGTCTGCGGGTATGTCTTAAGTGGATTAAAGCCAGCTGGTCTGGGTGCGTCGATATGTACTAGTTATGATCAAGGGATTCGGGTGGTTTATATATAGAATAACAGATACCAGGGAGTGAGTTACAGACTGGAATCTAATCGAGGGGTTCGGGTGGTTTATATATAGAATAACAGATACCTGGGAGTGAGTTACAGACTGGAATCTAATCGAGGGGTTCGGGTGGTTTATATATAGAATAACAGATACCCGAGAATGAGTTACAGACTGGAATCTAAGCGATGAGTTTGACACAGAAACAGGCCATTCGGCCCACCTGCTCCGTGCTGGTGTTAATGCTCCACTCGAGCCTCCTCTCACCCTCTCTTCATCTCACCCCATCATTCCCCCTTTCTAAGACTTAGCAGGGCAATAGGCTGGGCCAGAGGCTGATTGGGTTCCCCAGAGATAGTGATAACAAAATAACTCAAGTCACTGGGATGTTCATGTTGCTTTATTAAAGTATCGCAAAAGCTGAAAACCACATCTGTTTGAGATACAGTCGAGTTAAATTGGACAACAGCAATACAATGGACCAATCCCTTCCAATCAGGTAGAATTCCAATCAAACAATCACTTCCCATTGGCCAGAATTCCAATCAACCAATCCCTTCCTATTGGCCAGAATTCCAATTGACTACTCTCTTCCCATTGGCCAGAATTACAAGTGACCCCTGATTGGTTGGTTATCATTAAAAGTCAACTCCCAAAATCACACGATCGTTTCTCCTCAACATTTCTGCTTTGTTTTTACCCGGAACCAGTTGCCGATTGGATCCGAAATGGGGCCTTGCGACTTGTACATGAATCGGGCGTTTAGAGAGTGCCTGATACCGGTGTAACATCTGGTACTGAGCGGGTCAGGGAATGGCACTGGAATTGGGAAGTGCGATTGGCATCGCCAAGGGGCGGGGGGTGTTGGGGGTTGGGGGGTGGGGGTGGGGGTCTAGGACGATCCCCTTTTGAGCACCGAAGCTGCGTTAAGCTGCGAATCTGAGCTCCCTCCTCCTGAAGGGCTGCGTGCGGTGGAACTGCCCGTGTCTCTCCGTGCGATTTGCCAGCTCTTCTATTAGATGACAACGGTGATGGGTAACTTGTTGATTCCACAAGCTCCTTCTCCGCGGTAGATACGGAAGTATCCCTGTGAGATAAAGGAGGGTGGGAGAAAGTGACTTCCTCATGAACATGCTTTACATACAAGAGAGTGGAGTTTTCCCCTATTGTGAATGGACAATGATGTATTCATATACATTGTATATATCAAGAGAGAGAGAGAGAGAGAGAGAAACAGAGCGGTTGGGAAAGAAAGACACACAGGGAGAAAGAGAGAAAGAGGGGATGTGGAGAGAGAGTGAGAACACTAATCTTACTCTCATTGGTCAGGATTTCAATGATGTGTTCATATATATTGTATATATACTGAGAAAGAGAGATGTGGGGGGAGAGAGAAGGAAAGAGAGAGAGAGAGAGAACACTGTAATCTTACTCTCATTGGCCAGGATTTCAATGGACCCGTCCATCCCATTGGCCAGAATTCCAACGATCCAATTCCTTCCCAACTACTCTTATTGGATAGATTCTAATGGAACAATCCCTTTTCCCTTTTTCCCCCTGTGTTTTGGGATCCAGTCAGCGGGATTCCCAAAGATCTATGGGGTTGTTCATAGTGGCACCGTGACCAACTGTGCTCCCATCATCGGAGCCACACACAAATCAACGGGAACGATCCCAATCTCTCACTCGGAACCACATCGCCATCCAAGTCAGTGCTGGTGGCCCTGCGAGTAGTCACTGCTTTGCCCCCCCACTCCACCCCACCACAGCGTGGGCTGTCTCCTTGGAAACCAGAACGCTCCTCGATAACCCGGCAAAATTTCCCCAGATTGCAGGGAAGTAAATTTGCAGGGGGAAAGCGGATAAATCAGTGGGGCCAATTGGATAGCTCCCTCAGAGCTGACACAGGTACAATGGGCTGAATGGCCTCCTGCTGTTTGAAAGCAAGCTCTTTCTTCCTGTCATGTAACCACTGTCAAGCTGAGGTACAGACTGAGGCCTCAGATTCAGCTTCTTATCTGTGGGCTGGGTTAGCCACAATTGTCCTCTACGTGCCCACCCCCAGCATTAGGAGAAAGTCTGCTGTGGGGGTAATTCTCACTCTCAAACACTATCCAGTGATGCTCCCTCTCTCACCTCCCCCACCACATCATGCACTACATTCATTGATTTATTCGCATTCTCGGAGGATCTAACAAAGAGGGTGGATAAAGGAGAACCAGTAGATGTGCGGTATTTGGATTTCCAAAAGGCATTTGATGAGATGCCACATAAAAGGTTACTACACAAGGTAAGAGCTCATGGCATTGATGGTGATATATATTTTTGTAGACAGAGGTTTGGCTAACTAACAGGAAGCAGATAGTCAGGATAAATGGGGCATTTTCAGGTTGGCAAACTGTAACTAATGGAGTGCCACAGGGGTCAGTGCTCAGGCCTCAACTATTTACAATCTATATTGATGATTTGCATGACAGGACTGAATGTATTGCAGCCAAATTTGCTGATGATACAAAGATAGGTGGGAAAGTAAGTTGCGGGGAGGATACAAAGGGTCTTCAAAGGGAAATGTATATAAGTGAGCAGGAAAAAAATTGGTAGATGGAGTATAATGTGGGAAAATGTGAGGTTGTTCACTTTGGCAGGAAGAATAATAAAAGCAGAATATCAGTTAAACGAGGACAGAATACAGAATGCTGCAGTGCAGAGCGATCTGGGTGTCCTCGTACATGAATCACAAAAAGTCAGCATTCACGTACAGCAAGTGATGAGGAAGGCAAAGTGGAACTTAAAAAAGCAATTAGGAGAACAAAGAGGGGATATGAGAAAGCTCTGGCTGGTAAAAGTAGGGAAAATCCCAAGATATTCTATAAGTATATCAATGGGAAGAGGATAACCAGGGAAAGAGAAGGGCCCATAAGGGACCAAGGGGGCAATCTATGGGTGGAGCCAGAGGACATCGCCAGAGTGTTGAATGAATACTTCACGTCCGTCTTCACCCAAGAGAATGAGGATGAAGGTATGGAACTTGGGGAGAGAGACTGCGAGGTTCTTAAGCAAATTGATATAGGGAGTGATAAGGTATTGGAGGAGTTGGCAGGCTTAAAAGTGGACAAATCTCCAGGTCCGGATGAGTTGCATCCCAGACTGCTGAGGGAGGCAAGGGAGGAGATCGCAGGGGCTCTGACCCAAATTTTTAATACCTCTCTGGCCACGGGGGAGGTGGCAGAGGACTGGAGAACAGCTAATGTGGTTCTGCTGTTTAAGAAGGGTTGTAGAGATAAGCCAGGGAACTACAGACCAGTGAGTCTCACGTCAGTGGTAGAGAAACTATTGGAGAAAATTCTGAAGGAGAGAATCTATCTCCACTTGGAGAGGCAAGGTTTGATCAGGGATAGTCACCATGGCTTTGTCAGAGGGAGGTCATGCCTAACAAATTTGATTGAATTTTTTGAGGAGGTGACCAGGTGTGTAGATGAGGGTAGTGCAGTTGTTGTAGTTTATATGGATTTCAGCAAAGCCTTTGACAAGGTCCCACATGGGAGACTTATAAAGAAGGCAAATGCACATGGGATACAGGGTAATTTGATCAGGTGGATTCAAAATTGGCTTCGTTGTAGGGGACAGAGGGTGATGACAGAAGGATGCTTCAGTGACTGGAAGCCAGTGTCCAGTGGCGTACCACAGGGATCTGTGCTCGGTCCCCTATTATTTGTCATTTATATAAACGACATAGATGACAACATGGGGGGTAGGATTAGTAAGTTTGCAGATGACACAAAAATGTGGTTAACAGTGAGGTTGAGTGTCTTGGGCTACAGGAAGATATAGACGGGATGGTCAAATGGGCAGATAAGTGGCAGATGGAATTTAACCCTGAAAAGTGTGAGGTGATACACTTTGGAAGGAGTAATTTGACAAGAAAGTATTCAATGAACGGCATAACACTAGGAAGTTCTGAGGAACAAAGGGACCTTGGCGTGTGTGTCCATAGATCTCTGAAGGCAGAGGGGCATGTTAGTGGGGTGGTGATAAAGGACACTTGCCTTTATCAATCGAGGCATAGATTACAAAAGTAGGGAGGTCATGTTGGAGTTGTATAGAACCTTGGTGAGGCCACAGCTGGAGTACTGTGTGCAGTTCTGGTCGCCACATTATAGGAAGGATGTGATTGCACTGGAGGGGGTGCAGAGGAGATTCACCAGGATGTTGCCTGGGATGAAACATTTAAGTTATGAAGAGAGGTTGGATAGACTAGGGTTGCTTTCGTTGGAGCAGAGAAGGCTGAGGGGCGACCTGATCGAGGTGTACAAGATTATGAGGGGCATGGACAGGGTGGATAGGGAGCAGCTGTTCCCCTTAGTTGAAGGGTCAGTCACAAGGGGGCACAGTTCAAGGTGAGGGGCAGGAAGTTTAGGGGAGATGTGAGGAAAAGCTTTTTTACCCAGAGGGTGGTGAGGGTCTGGAACGCGCTGCCTGGGAGGGTGGTGGAGGCGGGTTAGCCTCACATCCTTTAAAAAGTACCTGGATGAGCACTTGGCACGTCATAACATTCAAGGCTATGGGCCAAGCGCTGGTAAATGGGATTAGGTAGGTAGGTCAGGTGTTTCTCACGTGTCGGTGCAGACTCGATGGGCTGAAGGGCCTCTTCTTCACCGTGTGATTCTGTGATTCTGAGAGGCGACCTTATTGAAACATATAAGATTCTGAGGGGGTTTGACAGGGTGGAGGCTGAGAGGATATTTCCCCCTTGTGGGGGAGTCTAGAACGAGGGGGCCACAGTTTCAAAATAAAGGGTCTCCCATGTGAGATGGAGATGAGGAGAAATTTCCTCTCTCAGAGGGTCGCTAGTCTGTGGAAATCTCTTCCCCAGAGAGCAGTGGAGGCTGGGTCATTGAATACATTCAAGGCTGAGGTAGACAGATCTTTGATCGATAGGGGAGTCAAGGGTTGAGGGGGACAGGCAGGAAAGTGAAGCTAAGGCCATAAATCAGATCAGCCATGATCTTATTGAATGGTAGAGCAGGCTCGAGGGGCCGAATGGCCTACTCCTGTTTCTTATGATCCTATAATCTTATCGCAGAGAAGGTTAAGGGGTTGATTTAATCGGGGCGTTCAAAATCATGAGGGGGTTTGGATAGAGTAAATAAGGGGAAAGTGTTTCCCAGTGGCAGGAGGGTCGGTAACCAGAGGGGACACAGATTGAAGAGAATCGGCAAAAGAACCAGAGAGAGGGGGAGATAAGGAGAATTTTTTTTTACACAGCGAGTTGTTGTGATCTGGAAGGCGCTGCCTGAAAGGGCGGCGGGAGCAGATTCAATAGGGACTTTCCAGAAGGGAAATGGATAAATACTTGAGGGGAAAGATTCTGTCCAATTGAGGTTTTTAAGATGATTAAAGGATTTGACGGGATAAAAATGATTTCCTTTGGGGGAGGGGCGTCCAGAACAAGGACTGGGGGCTGGGTTGGGGTGGGGGCTGGGTGGGGTTAACCTTAAAATGAGAGTCAGGCCGTTCAGGGGCGATGTCAGGAGGCACTTCCTCACACAGAGGGGAGTGGGAATCTGGGAACTCTCTCCCCCCCCACCCACCCCAGCAAAAATGTCGAGTCTTTGGAGGAGGGGGTGGGTGGGGGGAGTCAATTAGAAATTTGTAAACTGAGACAGATCCATTTTTGCTGGGGAAGGGGGATTAAGGCTTACGGAACCAAGGCTGGGTTACAGATCAGCCGAGGGGAAAGTGGATACTGGAACAGGTTCGAGGGGCAGAATGGCCTCCTCCTCGGTCTTATGCACGAATGGGAAGTACTTACCTTCTCGCCCCAGTCTGCACCCCAGCTGTTCTTGATGATCCAGTAAGGATAACCTCGGGCTGTCAGAACGAAAGGGCCACACACAGAATGAGTGAAGGTGACCTCGCTCCTGTTAATGAAGATATTTCTCCTCATCTCAGTCTGAAAACCCGTATCCTCAGACTGTGACCCCTGGTTCTGGACTCCCCCCACCATCGGGAACATCCTTCCTGCATCTACCCTGTCTAGTCCTGTTAGAATTTTATAGGTTTCTATGAGATCCCCCCTCATTCTTCTGAACTCCAGCGAATATAATCCTAACCGACTCAATCTCTCCTCATATGTCAGTCCCGCCATCCCAGGAATCAGTCAGGTAAACCTTCGCTGCACTCCCTCTATAGCAAGAACATCCTTCCTCAGATAAGGAGACCAAAACTGCACACAATATTCCAGGTGTGGTCTCACCAAGGCCCTGTACAATTGCAGCAAGACATCCCTGTTCCTGTACTCGAATCCTCTGGCTATGAAGGCCAACATACCATTTGCCTTCTTTACCGCCTGCTGCACCTGCATGCTTACCTTCAGTAATACTCCCTGGACAGCCTCCTGTCCATTGTCCATGTTTCAACCCCATGCAGTAAGGTAGGGATCACAGGAACAAGATAGACCATGAGTTGGGTTTCGGTCTCAATGTCTCAATCTTCAGACACTCGCTTCCTCAGGTTACCAAAGATAGCTGCAGTAGATCTCAGACAACGCTGGATTTCTCCCTCAATGTCAGCTCTCTGGGGAAGATGGCTTCTGAGGTACCGGGAGTGTTCCACATTTTCCAGGCGCTCCTCTCGCATCCTATTCAATGCGGCTGGGACTTGTGGGTCAAAATCCTGGAACTCCCTCCCTAACAGCGCTGTGGGTGTACCTACACCACAGGGACTGCAGCGGTTCAAGAAGGCAGCTCACCCCCCACCTTTTCAAGGGGGCAATGAGGGATGGGGAATAAAATGGTTTACCGTCCACTCGATAGAGAAGCCGCAATACCTAAAGAGGTTGATGTCATTCCCGGCATTTTCCTTGTGGTTGGCAAGCTGGGAACGTCATGTTGGCCTTGCCTCTTGGCGGCCTAAACCCACATTGAGCTGATTCGGCGAGTAGCTCTTCAGCAAGTGGGGTAAGTCCATTCAGAAGGGTCCTGGTGATGGTCTTCCCAGCAGTGGAAAGCAGGGAGAGGCCTCTGTTATTTCTACAGTGGGAATCCCCCCCCCCCAACCTTTCTTGAAGGTTGCCACAATCACGGCATCCTCAAGATCACCATAAGACCATAAGACATAGGAGCAGAAATTAGGCCATTCGGCCCATCGAGTCTGCTCCACCATTCAATCATGGCTGATAAGTTTCTCAATCCCATTCTCCCGCCTTCTCCCCATAACCTTTGATCCCCTTACCAATCACGACCCTAAATACACTCAATGACCTGGCCTCCACAGCCTTCTGTGGCAATGAATTCCATAGATTCACCAATCTCTGGCTAAAGAAGTTTCTCCTCATCTCTGTTCTAAAAGGTCTTCCCTTTACTCTGAGGCTGTGCCCTCGGGTCCTAGTCTCTCCTACTAATGGAAACATCTTCCCCACGTCCACTCTATCCAGGCCTTTCAGTATTCTGTAAGTTTCAATCAGATCCCCCCTCATCCTTCTAAACTCCATCGAGTATAGACCCAGAGTCCTCAAACGTTCCTCATATGTTAAGCCTTTCATTCCTGTGATCGTTCTCATGAACCTCCTCTGGACCCTCTCCAGGGCCAGAACATCCTTCCTGAGATACGGAGCCCAAAATTGCTCACAACATTCTAAATGTGGTCTGACCAGAGCCTTATAAAGCCTCAGCAGCACATCCCTGTTTTTATATTCTAATCCTCTTGAAATAAATGCCAACATTGCATTTGCCTTCCTAACTACCGACTCAACCTGCAAGTTAACCTTAAGAGAATCCTGGACTAGGACTCCTAAGTCCCTTTGCACTCCAGATTTCTGAATTCTCTCCCCATATAGAAAATAGTCTATGCCTCTATTCTTCCTACCAAAGTGCATGACCTCACACTTCCCCATGTTGTATTCCATCTGCCACTTCTTTGCCCATTCTCCTAACCTGTCCAGATCCTTCTGCAGCCTCCCCGCCTCCTCAATACTACATGTCCCTCCACCTGTCTTTGTATCATCTGCAAACTTAGCCAGGATGCCCTCAGTTCCTTCATCTAGATCATTAATGCATAAAGTGAAAAGTTGTGGTCCCAACACTGACCCCTGCGGAACTCCACTAGTCACCGGCTGCCATCCTGAGAAGGACCCCCTTATCCCCACTCTCTGCCTCCTGCCAGACAGCCAATCTTCTATCCATGCTAGTACCTTGCCTCTAACACCATGAGCTCTTATCTTACTGAGCAGCCTCCTGTGCGGCACCTTGTCAAAGGCCTTCTGGAAGTCCAAGTAGATAACATCCATTGGCTCTCCTTTGCCTAACCTACTCGTTACCTCCTCAAAGAATTCTAACAGATTTGTCAGGCATGACCTCCATCACTCAGAGCTTCCCCTTCACTCCGGATCGGCGGGGGGGGGTGTGGGGACGAGGGCATGGGGCTGGAGCGTTAGCTCCTCTCCTCCGTGCTTAAAGTTTTCATTGGGTGGGGGTTTCCACCACCTCCTGCCGCTTTGTTGCTCTTCATTTGCCTGATGGCTTTCGTCACCTCCATGGGCATCGGCGGCATTCCCAGTTGTGGGGCGGAGTTGAAGATGTGCGCGTCAACAATTGATTCTTGACTGAAGAGGCCTTCAAAATGCTCCTTGCAATGCGGCATTGACAGCTTCCCTTTCCCTCATCAGATCGCACACCTACCCCAACCCGTCTCCCCTGCCAACCACCGCTGCCTGTCCTTAGGCCCCAGAGGAGCTGGTCCTTGAGTACTTGGTCCTTGTGACAGCGAAGAAGCCAGGGGTGTCGTTCGTGTCGGCGAGACGGCGAATTCCCTTTAGCCCTGTCCGTCCGCCAGCCACACATTCTTCATCGAGTGGGTGTACCCTTGCACCTCGACTTCAGCTTGTCGGTAAGCCGGTTCCTCGCGCTCTGGGTTCGAGTCGTCCCACCAGGCACAGAGAGCCTTGCGCTTGTGGTCAATCAGCCCGTTGCTACCGCCATCATTTTCACCAAACCAATCCTGATCTTTCCTGACAAGAGGGTCCAAGTGTTTCTTTGCAGGCATTGGTGATATTGGCCTTAAGGACATCCCAAGCTCTGTGGGATAAGACCATAAGACGGAGGAGCAGAAGTAGGCCATTCGGCCCATCGAATCTGCTCCGCCATTCAATGAGATCATGGCCGATCTGATAATCCTCAACTCCACTTTCCTGCCTTTTCCCCATAACCCTTGATTCTCTTACTGATTAAAAATCTGTCTATCTCAGCTTTGAATATACTTAAGGACCCAGCCTCTACAGCCCTCTGCGGTAAAGAATTCCACAGATTCACTACCCACTGAGAGAAGAAATTCCTCCTCATCTCTGTTTTAAATGGGCGACCCCTTACTCTGAGATTATACTCTCTGGTCCTTGACTCTCCCACAAGGGGAAACAACCTCTCAGCATCTACCCTGTCAAGCCCCCTAAGAATCTTATATGTTTCAATAAGGTCACCTCTCATTCTCCTAAACTCCAATGAGTACAGGCCAACCTACTCAACCTTTCCTCATAAGAAAATCCCTCCATCCCCGGGATCAACCTAGTGAACCTTCTTGTCAATATCTTATTAATTACATTGTTAAGGTTTAACGCCAATTACATTATTGACCAGGTGAGGCCAGTAGATTTAGAGTTTCTACAATCATGACATTATTGTATCCCCTTAACAAGACCGAGCATTTTGAATCATTATGTGGAGGTGTCAGCTGTGGCTCAGTTCATAGCACCCTCGCCTTTGCATCAGAGGGTTGTGGGTTCATGTCCCACTCCTGGAAGCCAAGAACTGTGATTGTACTCAAAAGAGTTGCAATCTGTGACTGTTGATAACTCGAAAGAGTTGAATCATTATGTTGAAGAATTGTGGATGACATTAAGGGGTAGGAGTTTGAAGGAAAAAAGGCAAATTGTATTTGTACACCTATCAATGGGGATAGCTGGGACACTGGTTGGGGTGGGGTTGGAATCGTGTTGACTGTGAACTAAGTCAATAAGTTCCCTCCAGCAAAGAAAGCGGCTGTGTCTTAATTTTAACCTCACCTACCAGCGTGGATCCATTTAATGATGATCGCAGAAGACGTTTAGCCTATAGCTGAAGATTGGAAACTAAGATACCTTTTCAGCCAGAAGATTGCTATTGGAGTTACTTTTGAGAAGAACGGCTGAAACTAAGTGTAAAGCGTCAGGGTATGATTTTTCCACCATTGTGCTGTGAAGCCAAACCCTATGACCAATGCAAGAATGAAGTGGACAGGGATCACAAGCTTACCAAAGGAAAAGTGAGATACGGACTTGGCACTTTCACCTCCCACCAGAAGCAGGAGCAGAGGCGCAAAGTATTTTCAGAGCTCGTGGTTCATCATTCGGGCACTGAGGAAGGTTGGGATAAACTCCTAACATCGATTGATGAGAAAGGTGATCTGTCGAATGCCTACGAGGCTTGGTCGGGCTTTAATAAGTTTGGAAGGGTGGAGAGTTATTCCACAGAAGAATGTGTCATGGAATTGAACAGGTGAAATGCAATATGGCAGAAATTCTGTGCGGAGGTCCATATTTGAGTGCTTGCCTTCCAATGGTTGGATTGTACTAAAGTATTAAACATGGGCAGGCTCCTGGTCTCGACTGGAGTTGGATTCTGAGAAAGGCACTCTCTGTCCGAATAGATGCTTGAAGCTAGGGGAGGGGTTGGAGTAGTGTTGACAGTGAACTGAGTCAATAAACTCTCTCCAGCAACGAAAGTCTTCGTTTAACTTCACCGACTGGGCATGGATCCAGTTAACAGTGGACACTTTTCCCTACGGCATTGGCAGGAATTGCTCTCTTCTGATTGGATCCTTCAGACCTTTGGTGCTGGTCTTTTGAGGGCCTCGATTTTGCCGTGCCCATTCTTTAGGAGGCAGTTTGATGGACATAACTGAATGAGTAAGTCAGCGATCGGTCCGGTTATCGGCCCCTGTCACTGGTGGTGCAGACATCTTTGCGACTCAGGGCGCGATTGGTGATGTCATTGATCAGGCGCCAATGCTTGGACTGTAGGTGTTGCTGTAACGTTTTGTACAGTTCTCGTGGTGGAACGGGGTTTGGTTGGTGGGGGTGGGGGGTGCGGGCGTCGGCAGGTGGTGGCTGGCGATGGTAACCCCATGTTCTGTGCAATTGGTGAGGAGAGGAATGGGGGCTTGGAATTGACATTCCAATTCCTCTCCGGCCAATAGTTCCATTCCGGAGATTGGAACGTCTGCCGACCTCTGGCGCTCGAAGCCTCTGAGAAGAGTTAAGCCGGCATCCCACAGGGAGCCTGGTCACGCTTGGCATAGGAACCTCCCTTGGCTCCACTATCTGGCACTGACCACGGTGGCGAACCGGCACCTTGCCAGTTTGAGATGAGGCATCATGAGGCGCTCATTTCTTCCAAGAGGGGAACTCATGAAGCCAGTCGACGGCAAGTCCAACTCTGTGAACTCCGAGTTCCCCTCATTCCTTTCTGTGGAAAAAATGATAGCTACCTCGGAGTTAGAGTTGGTCAGTGAAGTCACCTTTAACACAAACTCCAGTTGAGATGTGTAGACTTAGACAATCTTTTCAGCTGTCCATTCTCGTGTTAAATAAAATAGCTTCTAATAGCACATCCCGAATAATTCGTCATCTCGGCTATATTAATGTTGGCGGCAATAAGCCCGATCCTCATACCAAACCCACTATCTCACACCACGGTGTAGCTAGGCCGCCCCCGAACGGGTTTATTTAAGCGCGGTGAGGGTTTTCCTTTAAGATCATAGTTTGAAAACTTGTAAAGGATTCGCCATTTATCCCTGGAACAAAAATACGGCTCTCAATCCTCTTGCCCTCTCGCTTGAGACTTTTCTCCCAGTAATACGATCCAACTGGGAAAGGCCAGGAGCCGCTAAAAGCCATCTGTCTGTAAAAAGAGCGGCGGGTTGTAGCTCCTCCCCCACCCCACTCCACCCCTCCCCCCGCCCACCCACCGCCGGTTAAGGAGGTTACTAGTCATCACTTACATGTGCCGTAGCCCACAACCAGCATCACGTGGTTCAATCTGAAATTGTCACATGCGTAAGCTCCAGGCCGGATTATCCCTCTTCGGTATCCCTGAAGAAAAACAATCGGATGAACTTCTGCTGGGTTCATCAAGATTACTGATTCCTTTTTAAAATCCTCTCAGGGGATGCGGGCAATGCCAGAAACATCCAGCATCTGAGGCCCATCCCCAATTACCCCTGGGACACGTTGGCCTTCTTCTTCCACTGAAGCCTGCCTGGGTTCAACTTTTCCGTAGCAGTTTTGGCACAACCGAGTGGCCTTCAGCTTGGCCATTTCTAGAGGGGCAGGTAAGAGTCGACCACATCGCTGTGGGGTCTGGAGTCACATGTAGGCCCAGACCAAGTAAGGACAGCAGATTTCCCTTCCCCTAAAGGGGGCATTAATGAACCAGATGGGGTTTTTACACCCATCGATGATGGTCGCCATGGTCACCATCATTGAGACTAGCTCTATAATTCCTGATTTATTCATCGAATTTAAATTCCGTGGTGGGATTCAATCCCATGTCCCTCAGAGCATTAGCCTGTGCCCCAGGATTACTAGTCCCGTGACGTTACCACTACACCAACATCACCCTGTCATGTGTTCGTCCCCCTGGTGTGGGGGTGTGGTAGGACATTGTTATTTATCCTTCATCTCTGTCCTAATTCCAGGGACCGGAAAGGCTGAAACCACTGCTTATTGACCGCTGTTCGAACACCACCCCCTGCCACTCCCTGCCACCCCCTGCCAACTCCCTCCACCTGCCCCCTCCCCCACCCCCCTGCCATGCAGTTCACCTGCATTCGGTTCACTTGCATGGGACTCATCGTACGGAGGTTGCCAACGTGCCACCCTGACTGCCTACCTGGGTCTCACCACGGTGAGGTCGAAATCCCCGTGGAGGGCATTTTATAGGGTCAATTGGCGCCATGCCGACATGCCAACCCCCCAACCCCCTCCCAACCCCCCACCCCACCCTTCAACTATTCCGCGTGTTGCCGCCGTGCCCCTTCATCTCACCAATGGACAACCTGCGGCCCTCGGTTCTGGACCACCACCCTCCAGGGAGGATAAATGCAAAATAGTGCAGGCGCCGGAAACCTGAAGTCGAAAAGGAAAAGCGGCGGGAAAATTCGGCAGATCAGGCAGCATCAGCGGAGAGAGAGAGAGAGAGAGAGAGAGAGAGAGGGACAGAGTTAACGTTTCACCAGAACTGAAGAAAGCTAGGAATGGAAGAGTTTTTAAGTCAGTTGGAAAGGGCGGGTTGGAGGGGGTGAGGGGTGGTTGCGGCGAGAGCAGTAAGAACAAAGGAGATGAAAGGGTGGAGGGTAGACAAGGTTAAATAACAAAAGAGTTCATGGCACCACAGCCAGAGAGAGTGGTAATGGGCATAGTAAAGAAACAAAGGCTGTGTCCAAGTGAGGCATGAATGGCTGCATGAAAACCATCTGGATGCGAGAGGAAGGGGCAAAAAAAGAAACCAGACAAAGACCAACCCAGCAAAACAAAAAATAAAGGAAATAAAAAACACAGAACAAGATGGAGGCTGAGGTTCTGAGCTAAAGTTGTTGAACTCAGTGTTGAGACCAGAAGGCTGTAGGCTGCCAGTTGAAAGATAAGGGGCTGTTCCTCAGGCTTGTGTTGAGCTTCACTGTAGCAGACCAAGGACAGAGAGATCAGAGTGGGTGCAATGTGGGGAATTAAACTGACCAAGGACAGAGAGATCAGATTGGGAGCAAGATGGAGAGTTAAACTGACCAAGGCAGAATGGTCAGAGTGGGAGCACAATAGAGGATTAAATTGACCAAGGACAGAGAGGTCAGAGTGGGGGAAAGGTAGAGAATTAAAAAGACCAAGGGCAGAGAGGTCAGAGTGGGAGAAGGTGGGCTATTGAATTCACAAACAACCCAAAGATCAGGGTCATTCTTGAGAAGTAAATGGAGATGTCTCGCAAAGCCATCGCCCAGTCTGTGTTTGATCTCCCCAGTGTAGAGGAACAAATGCAGTGGACTAAACTGAAAGAAATGCAAGTAAATTGCTCCTTCACTTAAAAGCAGTTTTTGGTTCCTTGGATGGTAAGGAGGGGGGTAGTGAAAGGGCATCTCTTGTACTTGGACAGAAAGGTGGCATAGGGATGGGAGGGGGTGTTAGGGGTGACTGAGGAGTGCACTAGGGTGTTGCTTAGGGAACAGTCTCTATGGAATGCTGAAAGGGCAGGGAGGGGATGGTAGATCATGGCATCACACTAGAGGTGGCAGAAATGGCAGAGGATGATCTATTGAACACAGAAGGGGTGGAAGGTGAGGATAAGGGGAGACCTATCATGGTTCTGGGAGGGAGGGGAAGAGATGAGTGCAGAATGGTGGAAAATAGACTGGGCACAGTGGTGAATACTTAGGAAGGATACACTGATTTTGGAGGGAGTGCAGCATGGATTTACCAGAATTATACCTGGACTCCAAGGGTTAAATTACGAGGAGAGATTACACAAACTGGGGTCGTATTCCCTGGAATTTGGAAAGTTAAGGGGGGAGATTTGTTTTCAAGATGTGAAGGGGGAACAGATAGGACAAATAGAGAGAAACCAATCCCGCTGGTCGGGGGAGTCTCGGACTAGGGGGCAGAGTCTAAAAATGAGAGCCAGACCTTTCGGGAGTGAGATTAGGAAACTCTTTCACACACACAGGGCGGGAGAAGTTTGGAAACTCTCTCCCACAAACGGCAATTGATGGTGGATCGATTAATTTTAAACCTGAGGTTGATAGATTTTGCTAACCAAAGGGCTATGGGTCAGGACTTGTCTGAAGGCCAAAGGTGTAGTTTTTGAAAATTCATTCTTTCATGGGATGTGGGCATCGCTGGCTAGACCAGCATTTATTGCCCATCCCTAATTGTCCCTTGAGAAGGTGGTAGTGAGCTGCCTCAACCCCCCCTCCCCTCCCCTCCCCTCCCCCCCACCATTACTGTGGGTCTGGAGCCACCTGTAGGCCCAGACTGGGGTAAGAACAGCGGATTTCCCTTCCCTAAAGGGGCATCAATGAACCAGATGGGGTTTTTTTTGACAACAATCAACACTGGGTTTATTTTTAATGGTCGTCATTAGATTTTTAATTCCAGATTTCTTTTAATTGAATTCAAATTCAAACTTCCCCATCTGCTGTGTGGAGGGACTTGAACCCAGGTACCCCCAGAATGTTAACTGGGTGTTTCCTGGATTACCAGGCCAATGCATGAAATATGAGATGGACATCTTCCTTCTGTTTAAACTTTATTTAGGTGGCTATTGGGTTTTTATTGGGCATTTTCTACAGTTGGCTTCTATTTTCTTTATTTTCAAGACTGGGTTTTTATCCCCTGGAGTTTAGAATGATCTCATTCAAACATACAAAATGATTACAGCCCTCGACAGGGGAGATGTGGATAGGATGTTTCCTCTTGGCTGGGGGTGGGGGTCTACAACCAAGGGGACACAGTCTCAGAATTAAGGGGCCAGGCCGTTTAGGGACTGAGATGAGGAGGAATTTCTTCACTCAGAGGGTTGGTGAATCTTTGGAATTCTCTACCCCCAGAGGGCTCAGCCACTGAATGTGTTCGAGACTGAGATCGATAGATTTCTGCAGATTAAAAACATCAAGGGATAAGGGGGATGGTGCAGGGAAACGGGTGTTGAAGGAGAAGATCGTCCGTGATCTCGTTGAATGACGGAACGAGCCCGAAGGGCCGAATGGCCTCCTCCCGCTCCTATTTCTTATGTTCTTCCGCGCACGCTCATGCCATGTCTCAAAGCAGCAGATAGAGAGAAAGGGAGGAGGAGGGTGAGCATTGCGCAAATCAAATAAGAAACTGTTATCGACGCCATAGAGTGCAGAATTTACCTGAACTCTAACCAAGTGAATTGGTCTGGATTAGTGACCAGAACCGCAAAGGCCAAATTTTGAAAAAAACAAACAAACACTGGAGTAGTAGGATCTGGCACATACAGGGTTAATGCGGGACTGGGTACAGTACCACCCACGCAGTGATATAAGAAGGCACTATGACCCAGACGCAGGGTCAGTTCAGAGGTGGACGGAGTTGGGTTATGTCAGGAAGATATAATAATTTCCATAATGTTAAATTAATTTATTGTAAAATAGAGTAATAGTGGAATATGTGTGTGTGTGTGTGTGTGTGTGTGTGTCTTAATTGAATTAGAGGCAGCTGGTCTGGGCGCTTTGATGTAAGAAGAGGAGTTAGGTTTGAAATGTTAATTCGGTACACATGGGGAAGTTTAGAAACATTGGCGTCAAGGTGTCATTTTTAAATAAACCAGACTAGATTGTTTTCAAAAGAGGGAGTGAAATGTGTCACCTAGCCAGGTGAAGTTTAGAAAGAATTTATTTTTCCCAGAGATTACTGGTAAAGCCTAGTGCTATGAGAGATTTTTATTATCAGAAAGATGAAGTCCAAAGACAGAGTGAAATAATGGGAATTTGCATTCAAAGGGGAAAATATGTATAAAGGAGTGAAGGCTGTGTGTAAAGGTAGGAATTTTAAGGTCTTACAAGTGTGAAAAGCCTTCCGCATCTATGCCTCAAGCTGCTGTCTACAAAGGGCTGGAGTTACGAAGGCTCACTTTGAACTCGACATGTTCAGGGTATCATGTTTCTTTGCCTGGGTCTTTTAAAATCTATGTGTCTTACTGTTGCCTAAACAAAGGTATAACTGGGGCTCAGATCAAGTAGGGATTTAGAAGTTATCATAGTAGAAATTTGTATATCTATGAATGTATTTAAAATCATTTCTCTTATTAAAAAATGTTTCATCTAGTTTTGTAAAAAACCTTGGGATCTTATTACTACTGAACTTAAGGCACGCATCTCGAAGTTTATACAAATTGCAAATAAGTTGTGGCAGTTGTTTGAAGTTTCCCTCTGGGATTTGAACAACTCAGCATTTACCATCTGCTGGGTCATAACAGGCTAAGACCTAGACAGGAGTCAGCTCCATACCTGTGCCCTCTACTATATATATATATATATATATATATATGTACATGGTTATGAGTTGGTTATAAAGTTAATATGCTTCAGACCACGAAGCCTATTTAATGGTGTCCGAAGCAGGATTCTACCTGGTGGCAGCATCCAGATAGAAAATAAAACCTTTATCCTTGCAAGGATGCAGAGAAACTGGGGAAAAGGACACCTTCAATGGACTCAGAACGGAAGCGACCTCCCAACTGAAGCTACAGATGTGAAGGGAAACTCAGCTCCAGCAAGCAGAGCTCGCACCAAAGCCTGCAAAAGGTGAGGTACATTTTTTTTCCCCCAGCCAGCCCTAGGGAAGCCCCTCCTCAAATCGTCCAGCCAGGAGAGCCTTCGCTCACCCCCCATCCCCCACCCCGGTCGCCGACTCTGAGTCTCAACCCGTGGCTCTCGAGTTTGGCAAAGAAAAGAGGAAAGAAAACGAACTTTGTCTCCCTTGGGTGCCTTGAGACCGTCCGATTTCCTAAACAGTGAGCCTGTGGTTCTTATCTACGCGTCCGACTCGTAACGCCATACCGCTGTTTAAGTTAAGCTGGCCGACGCTTGCAGCCATTGCGGACCCTCCTTCCTCAGCCAAGTGCGCGCCGCTGCCGTTTTGGAAAGGCCGTGAGAAACCGGCAAGCGTGGGAGGAGCTTAGCGGCTTCTTAGTGAACGGTGACGCCATCTTGGAAGCCTCTAATCTCTTAAAACTCTTTAAAGATCTTCAAAACGGATCAGAATTCCACACTTCCAAGCTCCACACTAGGATTCACCAGTGGCCCGGGCCAGTGACGAAACTGGAATCGTTGGAGGAAATGATTTTTAAGATATAACATGGCCTAAATTTAAAAAAAAAAAATCAGGTGCAGAACAAGTCAGCACGCTTCTTTACTCAATTGGGCCAACTGCAGATGACATCTTGGCACAACAAGCGATCGATAAGGCATCGGCCAAATTTGATGGCGTTTTGAAATCCTTCAATGCTTGTTTCAACCTGAGATCCAATAGAATATTGGAGCAAGCCAAATTTAATAAGAGTCCAACGACCCGGGATCCCTGCTGATTCCTTCACAGATCGATCTATCTCTACAGGATGGCAGAAGGGGCGTGATTATGGCAATTTAAAACCTGAGCGCATCTGAGATGGATTCGGCGTGGGGTGTTGCAGACGATTCACTCTCTGGCCTCCTGCAGGCTAAAGATGATCTTACCTTAGACAAGGCTGTGCAGTGAGCTGGACTGCCTGAGCTACGTGAGGAACACAGGGCCGTCCTAAGGGGAGAGAGCACTGCACAGGACCAGGAAACAACCCTCCCTCCACCATATCAGGTCACAGGAACGCAGGGGCCTTCCAAGCCAGGGAAAGCAGCCCCTGACCCGCCCCGCCGAGCAACCTTGCCACCAGCGCTGCGGTGCAAAGCGTCCTCATGGGATGGGGGGAGATCAGGGTCTTGTGAGCACTGCCCCGATACTTCCATTGCAACCGACAGGGGCACTTTGGTAAACCGTGTGAGTCAAAACCCCAGCGCACCCAGCACCCAGGTCAAGACCGAAAATCCTGACACACAGCCATGCCACCCACCCACTCACCCACTCACCCACTCACTCACCCACTCACTCACCCACTCACTCACCCACTCACTCACCCACTCACTCACCCACTCACACCCACTCACTCACCCACTCACTCACCCACTCACTCACTCACCCACTCACTCATTCATTCACGGGACGTGGGCGTCGCTGGCTAGGCCAGCATTTATTCCCTATCCCTAAGTTGCCCCCTTGCTCAGGGGGGCATTTAAGAGTCAACCACATTTGCCGTGGGGTCTGGAGTCACGTGTAGGCCCAGACCGGGTAAGGACGGCAGATTTCCTTCCCCTAAAGGGGACATTAGGGAACCCGGGCGGGGTTTTTACAACAATCGGTGATGGTCGTCATGGTCACCATCAAGACTTTTAAAAAAAATAAATTCCAGGTTTTTATTTTATTGAATTCAGATTCCACCACCTGCCGGGGTGGGTGGGGGTCAAAGCCCAGAGGCGTTACCCTGGATCACTAGCCCAGCGACAATAAAACCACCATCAGCGCCTCCCCATGGGCAACCTCAGGGAATGCGGCTCCTCCTGTTGGAACGCCGACACCCCTGGTAACTGGGCGGCTAACCAATTTTAGATTAAACTCAGGGGCCAGCGTGACGGACAGCCCTGCCAGATGAGGAGCCGTGGCTGGAGGCCTTTGGGTTTCAACGATGGACACTCCGATTTATGGGGTGGTGGAGGGCGGGGGGAGTCTCACACGTGGCCCTTGTCACGATCCTTGAGCCGCTGATGTATTGCGGCAAACAGATCTTCGAGCTGCCCGGGGGGGTCAGCCTTTCTCCTCCTCTGAGCAGGGTTGCCCGCGTTGCCCTTGATGGCCTCCAGGTGGCAGGAGACGTCAAGCCAGCCGAAACAGCACAGCCCTGAGTCCTCAAACACTAAAAGGGGTACATTCGAGGCCTGATTTCACCTGCTCTTTTTTTGCGGAGCAAGTTTGCCTGTCAGCATTCCCTAGGTCCTGGACAGCCCCCCTACCCCGTAACGGTCAGATTCAGCCCCGCCGCGCAAGAGATGACCAGAGCACCTCCTGGTGGAAGAAGGGTCAACAGCCTGGACAGCCTCTACCGCCAACTACTGCGCTGGTGCAGTCGGTAGACACCCCAACCCACTGAGCACGCATGGCGGCTCCCAGTCAGCGTGGCAGAGCCGCAAAGGGGGTGCTGGAACCTCGTAGGAGCCTCGCACCATCGACAACGGCAAAACGGAGGTGAGGGCGCTAACTCCAAACTCCTTGCCGCGGGAATGCCCTTCCTCAGCCCCAGAGAGCTTCCCAACAGCCTAAACAGGAGAAGGGGAAAAGACCCCACCAAGCAGACGGATACCATTTTCGTCCGCCCAGCAAGAAACGGTCAAGAGCGTTATGGCCAGTGCAGGTGGTAAAGCGGAGCTATTTTTAAAAAAATCCCAGAGGGAAACTGTAAAACAACTGTCACAACCTATAATTTTTAAGTGCTACGTTTGAGATGCGACTCTAAATTCAGGAATCAGACCACCAGTCCTCGAGGTTTTACATTAAACTAAATGAAACATTTTATTAATTTACACAGGTTAAATATATATATATATATAAATTACTACTATCATAACTTATAACAAATTCCCAAACTAATCTCCATTAAGGCAACAGCAACCCATAGACCTAACCAGACACCAGGCAAAGCATTTTCACCTTGGCGGATTCAAAATGAGGCTCTTTTCACTTTGGTTCCTGTGGAGCCAGTTGGAGGCGCGCAATTGCCTTTTGACCTCACATTGCCTCTGCCCTGCACACCCGAAAACTGCTAAAGTTATACCTACCGCCACTGATGGAATGTAAATTATCAATGTGTCACTAGCCTCTCTGAACTTCACCTTTTAACCAATGAAACCCCTTTCATAGCATCAATTTTATTAGTAATATAAACACATTGCTTGGTCTCTGCTAGATAGGCTTCAGATTTCACCCCACTTCTTGAATACTCTATTCAAAAAATTCAAATACGCTCTACCTCTCTGTTTACTTTTCAAAACAAGTATATATCGAGGCACCCAGACCAGCTGGCTTTAATCCAATTCAGACACACCCACAGACTAAACCTCTATTTTAAAAGAAAAATATTTTCCAATAATATTATATACATTAATAGCTTCATGACAAAGAGTGACACCAACCATGCACCGCCCGACCAACCAGGAGCGGCTTAACATCAAGCAATTGAATGAAACCATACCCAAATGTTGGTCCAACCTCTAAACCGATAACAAGAACAGGAAACACCGGAGCCTACCACTCCCCTGACCGAACGGCAAACAAGATGTGGGGAGGGTTATAAGGGCCTCCCGGCCGCCTGAACCTCTAACTTCAAGGGCTTGAAGTGGGGGGAGATAGGGTATGGAGAATGTTGTCAGTGTTTATCCCGTAATAAGAATAATGTTGGAATAGCATTAATGTTGTAACAATAAGGTTAATGCGCAATTTAAGACTTGAAGTAAAACTAAAGTGACTCCATATCCATAGGATAAAGACTTGGGGGGAGGTGTAGTATTAGGGTCTGATACATACAGGGTTAATGTGGGACTGGGTATAGTACCGCCCAAACAGCAATGGATGAAGGCACATGGCCCAGAGCCACGGTCAGTCTAGAGATGGGCAGAGATGTGTAAAGACCCTGGATGGAGTCAGCTCTGTTACCTGTACCCTCTGCTTTGCCCAGCTATGAGTTGTGAATAAAGGCTTGCTGTTAATATACTCAAGATTACGAAGCCTACTTCATGGGCGTCCGAAACAGGGTTCCTCAAACTCTACGTTCCCAGTCTTATCTTGTAAAGGTTGGAAGTGGAATAGTGAGAAGAAACGGAAGTGCACTCATATCTACAAGAAGGAGTGGAATCAATGGAATGGATTAACCGCCCAGATGTTCAGGAGGACAACCTGAACAGAGGACTGGGAGTCTCTGATGATGCACATACTACTCCACCGAGTTCGAGAACATGGAGAACTTGGATCTTATATATAACCTCTGAGAGCACTAAGAACAAGGTCGGGGAGATTGGTGAAACCACCTCAGTGGTTATATCTGTGAACCAGGGATGAATGCGGAGACTTCGGGGTGTGGTGGGGGGGGGGGGAGAGGGAGGGGAGGGGTAGGTGGTGTGATGTAGGATAACATAAATAATAAATTTATAGAGTCAGAGACTTGGGGGAGATGTAGGGTAATGTAAACAATATATTTAATAGAATCAGAGACTTGGGAGGGAGATGTAGTATAATGTAAATAATATATTTAATAGAGTCAGAGACTTGGGGGGAGATGTAGAATAATGTAAGTAATATATTTAATAGAGTCAGAAACTTGGGGGAGATGTAGTCTGATGTAAATAATGTATTCAATAGAGTCAGAAACTTGGGGGAGATGTAGTCTGATGTAAGTAATGTATTCAATAGAGTCAGAGACTTGGGGGAGATGTAGTATAATGTAAATAACGTATTTAATAGAGTCAGAGACTTGGGGGGAGATGTAATATAATGTAAGTAGTATATTTAACAGAGTCAGAGGCTGGGGGAGATGTAGTCTGATGTAAGTAATGTATTCAATAGAGTCAGAGACTTGGAGTGAGATGTAGGATAAAGGGTTAATGTTAAATATGTAAATAAATAATCTACATCATCAGTGAAGCAAGATCACATGACAACAGAGTATGCCGAGAGACAGTTCTATGTAGAGCCTCGTGCTAAGCCTTATCCAGTGCATTATTAGTAGAATGTTCGATAAAAGGTAAAGTTTACCAACAGCCTTGCCTCCAGCAGTATCTATCAATTCAGACCATGGACAACCTCAGCTAAGACCCACAACAATGACAACAGAAACGGCAGTGAGTCAGTTCAAAATGGAACTCCCCCCCTTGTCCAGCCAGCTACCCGGGGAAGCCCAGCAGGAGTCTGCAGCTCATCAGCCTAATGGTAATAAAGCCTGAGGCCCAGTTGTGAGCCTCGGGCCTACCGATGAGGGATCGCTCCCAGCTGGAGGGCAGCAGGCCAGAGAGAGGGAACCAGCCCACCGGCTGGCATGCTTAACCGCCGTTGTGCCCAGTTAGTGGTGACATGGCACTGGTGGAGCCAGGGAAATACGCCCATAAAGGGAGGATGGGCAGGAGTGGACAGAGAGACTTACCTGCAATCCGGTTGCATTCATGGAAATTACGATTGGGCCTGAATGAGCCACCCAAATTTTCATTTCTGAAACAGAATTTGAGAATGTGAGGGGAAAAGCTGAGATGAGACCATTCAGCCCATCTCCCACCCCTAATCCCATCAGTTAGGGGCATTCAGACCAAGATTCCTTTTTTGGTCAGGTGGACATATTAAGATCCCTGGGCAATAATTGAAGAGGGTCGGCGGGGGGGGCGGGGAGGATGGGGGGGTGGGGGGTGAAGTTCTCAATGTTTCCCTGTCTGGCCCCCTCGACAACCAACACCTAAAAATCAGATGACCTGGCCATGACCTCATTGAGCGTTGTGGGATCCTGCTGTGCGCAAACTGGCTGCCGCGTTTCCTACGTTGCAACAGTGACCACGCTCCGAATGCCCCCCCTTGACTGTAAAGCGCGTTGTCGTCGGGGTTGGGGGGTGGGGGTGAGGCGACTTGAGGCTGTGAAAGGTGCTATAGAAATGCGGGCCTTCAGTCTCGGCTTCTCCTCACGGGTCAGTTGCCTCTTACCGGGCTGCAAATGGTGGGGGTTTGGGGGGGGGCGGGGTGGGGGGCGGGGGTGGTGGGGGTGAAGGAGCGTGGTGTAGGGGGTCAGGGGTCAGGGGCGTGGTGTAGGGAGTCAGGAGTCAGGGGCGTGGTGTAGGGGGTCAGGGGTCAGGGGCGTGGTGTAGGGAGTCAGGGGTCAGGGGCGTGGTGAGGGGGGTCACGGGTCAGGGGCGTGGTGTAGGGGGTCAGGGGACAGGGGCGTGGTGTAGGGGGTCAGGGGTCAGGGGCGTGGTGTAGGGGGTCAGGGGACAGGGACGTGGTGTAGGGAGTCAGGGGTCAGGGGCGTGGTGTAGGGGGTCACGGGTCAGGGGCGTGGTGTAGGGGGTCACGGGTCAGGGGCGTGGTGTAGGGGGTCAGGGGACAGGGGCGTGGTGTAGGGGGTCAGGGGTCAGGGGCATGGCGATGAAGAGTCTATTCACTTGCACCTCCCCTTCCTGCCAAAACCTTGACCTGTCTTGACCGGCAACTCACCCTCTTCATCTGGTCGGATGTTTCGATAGGTCTGAATTTTCGCAATGGCTTTGGACTGTTTGAAAGCGCAGTGACCATTCCTGCCTCTGTACGGGTACTCCCTCTCAGACATTATTCCCCCTGTTGGTAGAAGGGGCAGAGTTTTTCTTTAAAGGGAGGAGAGGCTTCAGCCCAATGACCTACATCTTGGTTAGTGCTTAAATCCCATCACGGTCTCCCCCTCTCCCTCCCTATCTCCCTAATCTCCTCCAGCCCCCACAACCCTCCAAGATCTCTGCGCTCCACCAATCCCAGCCTCTTCAGAACCCCCCCGATTTTAATCGCCCCACCCTTGGCGGCCGTGCCTTCAGCTGCCTGGGACCCTCAGCTCTGGAATTCCCTCCCTAAACTTCTCCGCCTCTCTCTTTCTCTCTCCTTTAAGACGCTCCTTAAAACCGCCTTCCTTGACCAGGCTTTTGGCCACCTGGCCGCTAAACACCTCCTCCCGTGGCTCGGGGTCGAGATTCGTCTTACGCCGCTCCTGCGAAGCACCTTGGGGCATTTTACTATTTTAAAAGCGCTGTATAAATGCAAGCTGTTGTTTGTTGACCGCCGCCTTCTCGAGAGCGACTTTAGAGGTGGGGGGGAGGGGGGGGGGCAACAAATGCTCCCCTTGCCCATCGACACCTCCTCAGAATGAACGCAAGGAAGGAACAAGAGCCCGGAGTATGCTGGGACGATTAGGCCGGGGATCGGGGCACCTTAAACGCATCGCAGCAAGTTAGGGCTGGTGCTTGGCGGTGTAAGGAACATTTTTTTGAGGAGGAGCATTATGTTCCTGCTCTGACACCCAACCTCCCTGGCCCAGAAAGGGAGCAATTTAAAATGGCGACTCTCGTTCCTTCAAGTTGGGAATTCTGCTCGGGGGGGGCGCTTTTACTCTCTCAGAGTGAAAAATCAACATTTCCTTCCCTTACTCCTTCTATCTGCGCCTTTCTGTCGCTCCCTCATGATCTAATCTTCTTTCCCTCTCTTTATTTCTCTTTCTGTGCCTGATTTCCTTACCTAGCTGGATAACAGCCCTGAAAGCGTTGTCAGGGTGGCCTCCATGGCAGCCAGTGCTCCGAAAATCACAGTCAAGAATCTCTGAATGAGGGTGGATGAATGGAGAACAGGATTAGACACCCGATCACGGTAAAGTACCTCGAAGCAAAAGGGCCACCGAATTCAGGAATGATGATGCGGTGGGGGGGGGTGGAGGGAAATGCCCCTCCCAATTACCTTGCTCCGACAGTGCCCTCAGCTTCTTTGTCTTGATGTACCACATCGACTCAATATTGGCCACCGAACCGAAGGCCCAACAGGATCCACATCTGAGCCCCTGATGAATGAGACACCATTAATGGGAGGGTTTCCAGGGCACTTATACCCCTCCCCCTAAACGCCAACCTCGGTGACGCCATCCGGCACGACGGCACCCCTGAGATCTCACTCCACCCCCCCCCCACCCCAGCTCCTCGCCCTCCAACCTCCCCCCAGATCTCGGCGTTCCTCCAAGGCCCAGGCCCTTGGACAGATTAATCGCTCCGCCATTGGCGGCCAGGCCTTCAGCTGCCTGGGGCCCTAAGCTCTGAAAATGCTGGACCAGCGTTTATTGCCCATCCCTAATTGCCCCTTGAGAAGGTGGGGGTGAGCCGCCTTCTTGAGCCGCTGCAGTCCCATGTGGTGTAGGTACACCCACAGCGCTGTTAGGGAGGGAGTTCCAGGATTTTGACCCAGCGACAGTGAAGGAACGGCCGATATATTTCCAAGTCGGGATGGTGAGTGGCTTGGAGGGGAACTTGCAGGTGGTGGTGTTCCCCATGTGTCTGCTGCCCTTGTCCTTCTAGATGGTAGTGGTCGTGGGTTTGGGCGGTGCTGTCGAAGGAGCCTTGGTGAATTCCTGCAGTGCATCTTGTAGATGGTACACACACTGCTGCCCCTGTGCGTCGGTGGTGGAGGGAGTGAATGTTTGTGGATGGGGTGCCAATCAAGCGGGGCTGCTTTGTCCCGGACGGTGTTGAGCTTCTTGAGTGTTGTGGGAGCTGCACTCATCCAGGCAAGTGGAGAATATTCTATCACACTCCTGACTTGTGCCTTGTAGACGGTGGACAGGCTTTGGGGAGTCAGGAGGTGAGTTACTCTCCACAGGATCCCCAGCCTCTGACCTGCTCTTGTAGCCACAGTATTTATATGGCTGGTCCAGTTCAGTTTCTGGTCAATGGTAACCCCCAGGATGTTGATTCAGTGATGGTAACGCCATTGAACGTCAAGGGGCAATGGTTAGACTCTCTCTTGTTGGAGATGGTCATTGCCTGGCACTTGTGTGGCACAAATGTTACTTGCCACTTGTCAGCCCAAGTCTGGATATTGTCCAGGTCTTGCTGCATTTGGACATGGACTGCTTCAGTATCTGAGGAGTCGCAAATGGTGCTGAACATTGTGCAATCATCAGCGAACATCCCCACTTCTGACCTTATGATGGAAGGAAGGTCATTGATGAAGCTGAAGATGGTTGGGCCGAGGACACTACCCTGAGGAACTCCTGCAGTGATGTCCTGGAGCTGAGATGACTGACCTCCAACAACCACAACCATCTTCCTTTGTGCTGGGTATGACTCCAACCAGCGGAGAGTTTTCCCCCTGATTCCCATTGACTCCAGATTTACTAAGGCTCTTTGATGCCACACTCGGCAGGAGCAGTTACTCTCACCTCTGCTAAATGTCTGCGCTTCCATCTCCTCTTTCAAGATGTTACTTAAAACCAACCCATTCGAGCAAACATTTGGGCACTAGACCCTAATATCTCCTTATGTGGCTCAGGGACAAATCTCCTGTCACGTCGCTCAGGTGAAACACATTGAGAGATTTTAATACGTAAAAGGCGCTACATAATTGCAGCTATCATGATTGGCGATTGAGGCAGGGATAATAAGTAGATGGCAGTCATGAATCTGGCAGAAATTCTCAACAGGGCAACCAGAGAGAAAAATCAAATGATACAGAAGGGAGTGTTTGATGTAGAGGGGGCTTCACTCTGTATCTAACCCCGTGCTGTACCTGTCCTGGGAGTGTTTGATGGGGACAGTGTGGAGGGAGCTTTACTCTGTATCTAACCCCGTGCTGTACCTGTCCTGGGAGTGTTTGATGGGGACAGTGTAGAGGGAGCTTTACTCTGTATCTAACCCCGTGCTGTACCTGTCCTGGGAGTGTTTGATGGGGACGGTGTAGAGGGAGCTTTACTCTGTATCTAACCCCGTGCTGTACCTGCCCTGGGTGTTTGATGGGGACAGTGTAGAGGGAGCTTTACTCTGTATCTAACCCCGTGCTGTACCTGTCCTGGTAGTTTTGGATGGGGTCCGATTATACCTGATCTTTCACTCTGGTCACTGCTCCCAGCTTCCTCCAGTCAACGAAACTGGGCAGAGACACGTTTGTCAGCTGTTCAGCTACATCTGCTGAAAGCATCTCCTCTGGCCTAGGGTCGTTGTTATTACTGATCACTGGGTTGAGGTAAAAAGCACCAAATTCTTCATCTGTGAAAAGAAAAGCAATTGAAGCAACTGTGCAACCAGTCTCCAGACAGCTCATTGTGCCAGGCAGGAGTGAAGCTCATGTCTCCAGGGCTGGGGAGAAGCTGAACGATACATGGCGAGCAGTTCAGTTAATGCGGAGAGACTGGAGAAGCCGGAAATGTTCTCCTGAGAGCAGGGAAGGTTAAGGGGGGGATTTAATCGAGGTGTGCATAATCATGAGGGGTTTGGATCGAGTAAATACGGAGAAACTGTTCCCAGTGGCAGGGAGGGTCGGTAACCAGAGGGGACACAGATTGAAGAGAATCGGTTAAAGAACCAGAGGGGAGGAGATGAGGAGAATATTTTATTTACACAGCGAGTTGTTTTGACCTGGAAGGCGCTGCCTGAAAGGGCAGCGGAAGCAGATTCAATAGGAACTTTCCAATGGGGAATTGGACAAATACTTGAAGGAGAAAAATTTACAGGAATATTGGGAAAGAGCGGGATGTGGTTTGGGGGGGGACAGGACTAATTGAATACTCTTTTGAAGGGCCAGTACAGAGGTGATGGGCTGAATAGCCTCCTGTGCTATTTGAATGCCCCAATCTCCAAGCTCGGGTCTTTCACGTTAGTGCTATGTTAGGACCGGGGCTGCAGTTTTGGAGGAGCTGTATTTTACCCAGGGTGGTGGATGATGTACCTCTCTGAGATCTCCCCATCTCCCCCTCTTCCCCACCTCAGCAGCATCTGCTCTGGGTTTGGGAGATGGGCTGCTCACTGCAGACACAGACCGACTCCGAAGATCCCTTCCCCCATCCCTTTCAGCTGCTTCGTCGTCACCTGCAGCCCCTGCTGGAGCTGGTCAGCAGGGGAACGGTGGGGTTAGGGGGTCATGTCACTGGGCCTGTAACCCAGACCGGACTAATGGTCTTAGAGGCACAGGTTCAAATCCCCACATGGCTGCTGGTGGAGTTTAAATTGGAGGAATTCATCAAATCTGGAATCTCAGTAATAATAACGTTCATCGATTGTTGTAAAAACTCATCTGCCTCAGTGATGCCCCTTTAGGGAAGGAAATCTGCTGTCCTTGCCCGGTCTGGGCCTACACATGACTCCAGACCCACAGCGATGTGGTTGTCTCTTACCTGCCCCCTGGAATGGCCGAGTGAGACACTCAGTTATTCCAAACGGCGACAGGAGTTGAACAAGAAGAAAACTAAATGGACCATCCAGCAATAACCTGCACCACCCAAAAATCAGGGGTCCAAGATGGCTGCTCACGCCTCCTCCTCTGGGGCAATTAGGGACGGGCAATGGACTACCCAGTGATGCCCACATCCCATGATGGAATCAAAGGGAATCTATGAACCCTTGCCCATTCTGTGGGGACTGGCAAGTGTGACTGAGAGTTCATTCACAGCCGACCTGAAATGGGCCCCATTTCTCCTTGGCTGAGTGGGGAGCGCATTTGGCTCCATGTCAGAAGATGGTGGGTTCGAGTCCCACTCGCCCCAAACATTCATGCCAGCATTACCAGGGCTGAGGGAGCACTCGCTGTCGGAGGGTCAGTACTGAGGGAGCACTCGCTGTCGGAGGGTCAGTGCTGAGGGAGCGCTGCACTGTCACAAGGTCAGTACTGAGGGAGTGCTGCACTGTCGGAGGGTCAGTACTGAGGGAGTGCTGCACTGTCGGAGGGTCAGTACTGAGGGAGCGCTGCACTGTCGGAGGGTCAGTACTGAGGGAGCGCTGCACTGTCGGAGGGTCAGTACTGAGGGAGTGCTGCACTGTCGGAGGGTCAGTACTGAGGGAGTGCTGCACTGTCGGAGGGTCAGTACTGAGGGAGTGCTGCACTGTCGGAGGGTCAGTACTGAGGGAGTTCTGCACTGTCAGAGGGTCAGTACTGAGGGAGTGCTGCACTGTCTCATGAGCCGTTTTTCTGATGAAACATTAAGCTGAAGTCTTGTCTGCCCTCTTGGGTGTAAAAGCTCCCACAGCCACTGTTGGAAGATCCAGCAGGGAGTTCTCCCCAGAGGGCACAATATTTATCCCTCAACCAACATGGCTAAAAACAGATGATGTGGTCATTAACACATTGCTGGTTGTGGGATCTTGTTGTACGCAAATTAGCTGCTAGATTTCTGACATTAAAACCCTGGGCCTTCCAGAGGTTGTGAAAGGCGATATATAAATGTAAGTCTTTCTCGTGTTGAAACCGGTGTGAGATTTTATCATGTGGTTACGCTGCAGTCGGTGCCTCTCACACTGTGAGATTGTTACTGTCCTCTCCCGGCAGGGGAGGGATCGGACTGAGGGACATTCCCACAGATATGGGACAATCCTAATGACCCCCCGTTCAAGGGGAGAGAATTCCTGCTTTTGCACATCAAGTGTGAACGGCTGAGATGGAAATTATGGAAATATTCAGGATTAAATTGGACGGTGGGGGGGTTGAAGGGACAAGGGGATGTCGGGTTAGTGTAACAGGGGGGCTCAGTGTGATTAGAACGATTTGCTTGGCTGGGCAGTAAATGCCAACACAGAGTGGATGGGCCGAATGGCCTAGTTTCCATATTGTAACTTTGATGTGTATCTCTATTTATAACCTTTTCTCTTCAGGGAATGTCCCTCCGCTCCATACGGAAGACCGGACTGTTGTGCGTTAGTTGGCTTCTCAGCCAATATAGTCCATCGCCAGTCTCGGCTGGGCCTCTGAACACAGGCTGGTAACCCCATCCCAGTCGGCGTGCCCCAGTATCACACACGGCGCTGGCCTCGCCCAGCATGGCACCTGGGGCAGAGAACCCTCCACAAAAGCCCCCCCGCCGTCCTCCCCTGCCAGTCGCTCGCTTACCTGACATGTCGCTGAACTTGGTGATTCCGTAGATGGCAGTGCCTATGTCCTGCTCCTGCATCCGTTTGGAAGCCTTGAGATTTTCCACGAAGATCTGGAACCTTTTCTCCTCTTTAACCAAGCAAAATTCAAGAGGAAACGTGTCAGCGTTGGACAGGGCCGGATTCACTTGACGGTTTGGCCGGAACCGTGAGGGGCACCATCGGGATCTGGTTGTGCACCTCACCCTCTACCCTCCACTTTGATTTTATGATCCTCCCCCCCCACTGTTGCCCTGCTCCCTCCCCTGAGGGAATGTCGGGAGTGGGGTATTCTTAGAGACTCACAACCGCCCTCCAACTCCCCACTCCGACGCTCCGCGATGTGGGAGCCCTGGCTGTCAGGGACCAAGGGGGTAACGTCAAGCTGAGCGAGGCCCAGTGGCCTTTCCCAGTGTACATTCCGACTCTCCTCGGCAGGGATCCCGAATTGTGGGGGGGAAACGCTGGGTGATTTTCGAAGCTCCCTATCCCAGGCTCAGTCAGGCCTGCAATGGCTGCCACTGTCTCTGATTGTCTGGGATCAGTTCATTCAGCGGAGGAGAGGGATCAGACTACGGCCTTCCTGGGCAATGGGGACAGACGACCGAATAGTGTGGACACGTCTCTTACCTTCCGCCTGGTCATACTTCTTCTTGTACTGCACTTTAAACTTCTCGAACTTGGACCGCAGCTGCGATTGGGGGAATGGAATAAAATACAATCACATTTCACGCTGCCCCTATGTAGTAGCGACGCGAGTGGTAGTTTCCATTGACATGACGTTGATCTAGATCCAAAGCTGGGTGTGCAGGGGACAATTTCAAAGTTTGGGGATGACATAGAACTTGGGAGGATTGTAAACTGTGAGGAGGACAATGTAGAACTTCAAAAGGACATTGACACATTGGTGGAGTGGGCAGATAGGTGGCAGATGAAGTTCAGTGCGGAGAAGTGTGAGGTGATGCACTTTAGTACAAAGAACATGGAGAGACGGTATAAAATAAAGGATACTATTCTAAAGGGTGTGTAGGGGCAGAGAAACCTGGGTGTGTATGTACATAAGTCATTAAAGGTGGCAGGACAGGTAGAGAGAGCTGTTTCTAAAACATACAGTATTCTAGGCTTCATTAATAGGGGCATAGAGTACAAGAGCAGGGCGGGTATGATGAATTTACATAAGACACTGGTTGGGCCTCAGCTGGAGTATTGTGTACAGTTCTGGGCGCCACGCTATAGGAAGGATGTGAACACATTGGGGAGGGTGCAGAAGAGGTTCACGAGGATGGTTCCAGGGATGAGACACTTCAGTTATGAGGAAAGATTGGAGAAGTTGGGACTGTTCTCCTTGGAGAGGAGGAGGCTGAGAGGGGGACTTGATGGAAGTTTTCAAAACCATGAGGGGGCCTGGACAGAGCAGACAGGGAGAAACTGTTCCCACTCGTAAACGGATCGAGAACCAGAGGGCACGGATTTATAAAGTGTTTTGCAAAAGAAGCAAACGCGAGGTGAGAAAAAACAGCGAGTGGTTGGGGTTTGGAACACGCTGCCTGGGAGCGTGGTGGGGGCAGGTTCGATTGAGACACTCAGGAGGGAATTAGATGATTATTTAAATAGAAACAATGTGCAAGGGTTACGGGGAAAAGGCAGGAGATTGGCTCCTAGTTAAAATGCACAGAGAGAGATGGTGCAGACATGATGGGCCGAATGGCCTCCTTCTGCACCGGAACAGTTCGGTGATTCTGAGGATGTTGCAGTCAGTCCAAAAAGACGTCCTGCCTGTCGTGTTGTTATAAGGCCCTGATTAATTGCAACAAAACATCCCTGTTCCTGTACTCGAATCCTCTGGCTGTGAAGACCAACATACCATTTGCCTTCTTTACCGCCTGCTGCACCTGCATGCTTACCTTCAGCGACTGGTGTACGAGGACACCCAGGTCTCGTTGCACATCCCCCGCTCTCAATTTATAGCCAGATAATAATCTGCCTTCCTGTTTTTGCTACCAAAGCGGATAACCTCACATTTATCCACATTATATTGCATCTGCCATGCATTTGCCCACTCACTCAGCTTGTCCAAATCACACTGAAGCATCTTTGCATCCTCCTCACAGCTCACCCTCCCACCCAGCTTTGTGTCATCTGCAAATCTGGAGATATTATATTTAGCTCCTTCATCTAAATCATTAATATATATTGTGAATAGCTGGGGTCCCAGCACCGATCCCTGCGGTACCCCACTAGTCACTGCCTGCCATTCGGAAAAAGACCCGTTTATTCCTACTCTTTGTTTCCTGTCTGCCAACCAGTTTTCTATCCATCTCAATACACTACCCCCAATCCCACACGCTTTAATTTTACACTAATCTCTGATGTGGGACTTTGTTGAAAGCCTTCTGAAAGTCCAAATAAACCACATCCACTGGCTCCCCCTCAACAACCCTACTAGTTACATTCTCGAAAAATTCCAGTAGATTTCCAAAACATCTCATAAGAGGAACGATAGTCTGACAATGCAGCACTCCCTCAGTACTGCCCCTCTGACAGTGCAGCACTCCCTCAGTACTGTCCCTCTGACAGTGCAGCACTCCCTCACTAACGACCCTCTGACAGTGCAGCGCTCCCTCAGTACTGACCCTCCGACAGTGCAGCACTCCCTCAGTACTGACCCTCCGACAGTGCAGCACTCCCTCAGTACTGACCCTCCGACAGTGCAGCACTCCCTCAGTACTGACCCTCTGACAGTGCAGCGCTCCCTCAGTACTGACCCTCTGACAGTGCAGCGCTCCCTCAGTACTGACCCTCTGACAGTGCAGCGCTCCCTCAGTACTGACCCTCTGACAGTGCAGCGCTCCCTCAGTACTGACCCTCTGACAGTGCAGCGCTCCCTCAGTACCGACCCTCCAACTGTGCAGCCCTCAGTACTGACCCTCTGACACTGCAGCACTCCCTCAGTACAGACCCTCCCCCCGACACTGCAGCACTCCCTCAGTACTGACCCTCTGACACTGCAGCACTCCCTCAGTACTGACCCTCTGACACTGCAGCGCTCCCTCAGCACTGACCCTCCGACACTGCAGCACTCCCTCAGCACTGACCCTCTGACACTGCAGCACTCCCTCAGCACTGACCCTCCGACACTGCAGCACTCCCTCAGCACTGACCCTCTGACACTGCAGCGCTCCCTCAGTACTGACCCTCCGACAGTGCAGCACTCCCTCAGTCATTAAGAGGGGTGTCAGCCTAGATTAAAGCGTTCAAATGTGACCCGAGTCCACAATGTATTGACTCAGTGCTGAGAGAGTGCTACCCGCTGAACAAGTGCAATTAAACACACTGCACCGCTCAACAGACATCACGTTCCCCCTGCGCCGTATTTTCCCAGTCCCCTTCGGGACATCGACACGAGGAAAAGAAGGACGAGCGGCATTTCCACGGCGCCTTTCGCAACCTCCGGACGTCACTTTACCGTCAGTGACGTGCTCGTTGAAGTGTGGGTGCTGTTGGGTGGCAGGAGGTTTGGCAGACTGGTGACGCACAGCAAGATCCCACAAGCAGCAACGTGATAAATGAGAAGCTTTTTCGGCCAACGCAGGTCGGCGGGGTAAATAGGGCGTTCGCTTTTGGCCAAAGGGGCAGGGGCGGGGGAATTAGTAGGGGCGAGGCAGGGAGACAGGCGTGGGGTTTGGGGTCAACGACAGCGGGGGCAGGCCTTACAGGAAAACAGTGGCACCAATGGCAAACAGAAGGTTCCTTCCAGAGTCCACAGCCTCCTTCTGTGCTGTAACCCATTCTGAGATCTCTTACACCCACCCGAGAGGGCTGACGAGGCGAACGGATTGGCCCCTGCTGCAGTCCCTTTAAGGGGTGCCTGGCTAGGCCAAAGCCTGGCTTTCCTGGCTTGGCAACCGGGCCTCAAACAGGCACTAGGCCTCTAAATTAGGCCCCTAAATTTCATATGCTAAGGGCATGAGGCCTGTTGAAGGTGTGGGCGCCACAAATCGATTTCTTGGCCTTTACCAAAATTGCCAGCATACCCTTCATGCCCATAACTAATCGTAGAGTCATTACAGGGCCCAGGGAGGCTCTCTGGCCTGTCGGGTCCTTATCACCTTTTCCACCCCCTCCCCTCCGGGCTGTTTAGCGCCCTTTCTCGAATTTCCCGTTGGGTCAGTGCGAACACTTACTTCAGATTCATCTTCGATATCAATGTCATTCTCCTCAACATCAGTCTCCGCGTGCAGGAGGCTGAAGGAGAGGGCGAGGCAGATTACAGCCACTCGGAACATCGTATGAGGGGATGTGAGGTTCACACCCAGGCAACGTAAGAGGAAAACCTGGCAGGGGAAGAGAAAACAGAAGTTATCTTAGTAAACGCAGAGACCCGGCCTCCTGCAGCGAGATCAGCCCCAGTCTGAGATGCTTCAGCCATTACTGAGTGGATCTGACCTTCTCCCTCTGAATCAGAAAGTTGTGCGTCCAAATCACACACCGGAGACTGAATTGAGCCCATAATCCAGACTGAGGCTCCCAGTGCAGTACTGAGGGAGTGCTGCACTGTCAGAGAGTCAGTACTGAGGGAGTGCTGCACTGTCAGAGAGTCAGTATTGAGGGAGTGCTGCACTGTCGGAGGGTCAGTACTGAGGGAGCGCTGCACTGTCGGAGAGTCAGTACTGAGGGAGTGCTGCACTGTCGGAGGGTCAGTACTGAGGGAGTGCTGCACTGTCGGAGAGTCAGTATTGAGGGAGTGCTGCACTGTCAGGGGGCAGTGCTGCGGGAGTGCTGCACTGTCAGAGGTGCCGTCTTTCAGATGTCACGGCTCACCGGGGATAGCGCGCTGTAATATCAGCCCCACTGCTCCCAGAGCCGTAACAAATATGAAAAGTTTGACCAAACCAGCAGATTGCCCCAATTCCACCCAATGGTTTAATTTAGGTTAACAGAATACGAGCACCAGGTTTGCAAACTTAATAAGTAAGTAACTGTTTATTGAACAAATTGTCTTTAACCAGTGGCAAAAGAAAGAAATATGAACTGCTAATTTCTAACTCTATAACCTAAACTCTACCCCTTCTTAAATCCCTACACACACACACACATACAAGACACATAAGATGTACTAAAGACATGGATATTAGGGGTGGGATAAAACAGTTCACTAACACCAATTCCGGAGAACAGGATTCGATGGGTTGATTTTGACCGATGTCTTCCAAATTTCTTTCAGTTCTTTGCTGATGAGGTGAGGTGGTCTTCCCAACACTTTCAGTCTTTAGTTCACTGGTTGAGCACTTGCTTTTCAATGTCTCTAACGGTGATTTTCCTCTTGACGGGGGTTTTTATGAGGGAGAGCAGGTTGTAGAGATATGAGGAACAACAACAGCTAGCTATTATTGTAGAATTACTGGAATCTTACACACACAAGAGGAAGAGGTTTTAGGTCTTTTCCCTTTTCAGGGTTAGGAGCTTTTCTTCTCTCACGCAAACCTGGTCAGGAGCCAATTAAAATGTTGTTGCCAGGCAGTTCCCCTTTCATGGCACAACCTGTTCCAGGACAGCAACGTTGCATATATCCCTCAAACTGTTCCAGTAGACATGTCCTTCAAACTGTATCCATTGTCATTTTAATCAACAGTCCAACAGAAATAAGCAGATATGTTCCTTATACAGATGAGACATTAAAAAGGGACCTTGCCTGACCTCTCAGGTGAATGTAAAATATCCCATGACCACTTTTGAAAGAAGAGCAGGTGAGAGTTCTCCCCAGTGTCCTCAGGCCAATATTTATCCCCCAACCACATGACTAAAAGATCATCTCTTCCTCATTACAAAGACAGATCCACTGAGAGTGCAGCACCTTCAGTACTGACCCTCTGACAGTGCAGCACCCCCTCAGTACTGACCCTCTGACAGTGCAGCACTCCCTCAGTACTGACCCTCCGACAGTGCAGCACTCCCTCAGTACTGACCCTCTGACAGTGCAGCGCCCCCTCAGTACTGAACCTCTGACAGTGCAGCATTCCCTCAGTACTGACCCTCCGACAGTGCAGCACTCCCTCAGTACTGAACATCTGACAGTGCAGCGCTCCCTCAGTACTGAACCTCTGACAGTGCAGCACTCCCTCAGTACTGACCCTCCAACAGTGCAGCACTCCCTCAGTACTGACCCTCTGACAGTGCAGCGCCCCCTCAGTACTGACCCTCCAACAGTGCAGCGCTCCCTCAGTACTGAACCTCTGACAGTGCAGCACTCCCTCAGTACTGACCCTCCGACAGTGCAGCACTCCCCCAGTACTGACCCTCCGACAGTGCAGCGCTCCCTCAGTACTGACCCTCTGACAGTGCAGCGCCCCCTCAGTACTGACCCTCTGACAATGCGGAGCTCCCTCAGGACTGACCCTCCGACAGTGCAGAACTCTCTCAGTACTGGCCCTCCAACACTGCAGCACTCCCTCAGTACTGACCCTCGGACAGTGTGAAGGGTTCTCAAAATTCCCGCATTTCTCATATCATCAACAAAGATATGACTTTTGGACTTTTAAACTGCTGAGTTAAGCGTAGAACCCTGCAGACAGGAGGCTGGGCCCATGAAGTCCTGGGATTGGACATTCCCGGGCTTGTTGAGTGCAGTGTGGATTGTTTTGCCTGAAACCAGACAACGAGAGGAGACAGGATTCTTCCCTTTAAAACAATCAACCCAGAGAAAGACTTCACCTCACACGAAACTGAAGCCCATCAAAATCTTGCATAAATAATAGCTACTAACTACTAAGGCAGGAAGGCACAATCAATGCAATTATGCAAACCTATCAATACTCCACACATACAATGGCTTTCAGTTCAAAACTAGTTATGGGGGGAGGAAGACAACGATAAATATCATGCGAGCCCATTAAAAACAACGAGACAACAACCACCTAAGGAAGCCCACCAAAGTCAAACAAAGAACTAAGCTTGATTTGTATTCCGATAAGAACTTCAAAAGACAGTATAACTGACCAGTCAGTTACGAAGGAGAGAGAAACCAGCTAACAGAAGGGTTGCCGTTTTGAAAGCTGACACAGGGCAGTGAGCAGTTGGGGAGCGGTTGAACCAGAGTTTAAGCAAGAAGATCTGGAGGTTTTCAGGCCCGCAGGCAACATCACGGCGAGGGGCACGGGGTGGCAGGCTCAACCGAAGACAACAAGGCCGCAACTGCAGCCCTCCATGAAGATCCACCGCCCACAACCATTCCCTCCATGAAGATCGACCACCCACAACCGCGCCCTCCACAAAGATCGACCACCCACAACCACGCCCTCCACCCAACTGAAGACCCTTCACAGATTCCACAGACCAGGACCAGGTGGGGACCTCAGGCCCCAGAGGACACAAAGAGCGTACCCCAAAACTGCAACCGGCTTACCTGGCTGGATTTCGAACTGTCAAGGAACCCTGGGTTGGTGAGCATGACCCCTGACCTCTCCGAGTTCAATTTAGTTAGGTTTTGGGGGTGGGACAAGGGTAAGGGAATTAGTAGCGTGATTTTCCCTCACTTGGCCGTGTGTTCCCCATTCTTAACTAAGTGTACTGTGTGAGTCTGTATCATCTCAGTGTCATCCTAATGTTATAAATTCATTTGTGACTTCAATAAACTCAGGTTATATTTTCTTGCACCAACACCAGTTGTCTGCTGCACTTTGTCACAACCCCCAAATAAGTCCAAGGTCCAGAACCCAGGGGGTGGGAGAGATTCGGACCACTCAGAAGTCAGAGGTGCAGCTGACACACACACAACACCAACCCCTACAAGTGCCACAGGGCATCAAGTCAGTCCCCACCCGAGGGCCACATGAACTGATGCCCACTCGGCTCCCTCACCCTCTCCCGCCTGCCCCGTGTTGGTCACTTACCCACTCGGTCCGTCAGTCAGATCCCGGCAGCTGGAACTGACTGGGTCCTTTATACTTTAATGAGGACACTCCTCCTCCATCCCTCAACCATCCCCTTCAGCCCCGTGACCAATAGGGAACTGAAGACACAGACGGTGATCAAATCATCGAACACCCAATAAAAAACATGCATTGTCTTTCCAAATTGGCTTCATCATTTCAACAAAAAAAAGGTGCAAACTCCTTCCTCATTTTTTAATCTATCATCTCTCCGTGCTCCTGTGGTTGTGACACTCTTTCCCCTCAGAAATCCCCCAATGGAAGCCAGTGGAAGTTAAATTTTAATCCTTTACCAGCAACTTTACCTCCGATAAGCCCAGGATCGCCAAAGACAAACTAACAATTCACTCTATAAAAGAGGGAACCTGCATTTCTATAGCGCCTTTCACTCCTCAGCACGTCCCAAAGAGCTTCACAGCCAATGAGGTACTTTTTTGAAATGTAGTCACTGATGTCACAAAGGAAACGTGGCAGCCATTTTTCACAGAGCAAGATCCCACAGTCCGCAATGTGTTAATGAGCAGGAGGTTGGTCGATGGATAAATAATGTTTGGGACACCATCGATAATTCCTCGGCCCTTCTCCGAATTAGTGACTGTGGATAATGTACAATCATTTGAGAGGGTAGAAGGGGACACGGTTTAACATTTCATCTGAATGATGGTGTACGTTCAACAGCGCGACGCTCCCTCAGTACTGACCCTCTGACAGTGCAGCACTCCCTCAGTACTGACCCTCTGACAGTGCAGCACTCCCTCAGTACTGACCCTCTGACAGTGCAGCACTCCCTCAGTACTGACCCTCTGACAGTGCAGCACTCCCTCAGTACTGACCCTCTGACAGTGCAGCACTCCCTCAGTACTGACCCTCTGACAGTGCAGCACTCCCTCAGTACTGACCCTCCGACAGTGCAGCGCTCCCTCAGAACTGACCCTCTGACAGTGCAGCACTCCCTCAGTATTGACCCTCTGTCAGTGCAGCACTCCCTCAGTATTGACCCTCTGTCCGTGCAGCACTCCCTCAGTACTGACCCTCTGTCCGTGCAGCACTCCCTCAGTACTGACCCTCTGACAGTGCAACACTCCCTCAGTACTGACCCTCTGACAGTGCAGCGTTCCCTCAGTCCTGACCCTCTGACAGTGCAGCACTCCCTCAGTACTGACCCTCTGACAGTGCAGCAGCCCCTCAGCACCAACTCGCCGACAGTGCTGCTCTCTCTCAGTAGACACTTTGACAGTGCAGCACTCCCTCAGTTAACACTTTAACAGTATGCCACACCCTCAGTACTAACTCTCCGACAGTGCAGCACTGCCTGAGTTGACACTTTCATAATGCGGCACTCCCTCAGTAGACACTGACAGTGTGGTACTCCCTCGGTTCTTCCCCTCTGATTGTGCAGCACTCCCTCAATGTAGACTCTACAACAGTGCAGCACTCCCTCGGTAGAAAATTTGACATTGAAGCACTGTCTCACTTCTGACTCTTCAGCACTGCAGTACTCCCTTAGTACTGCCCCTCGGTCAGTGCAGCACTCCCTCAGTACTGATCCTCTGTCAGTGCAGCACTCCCTCAGTACTGATCCTCTGTCAGTGCAGCACTCCCTTGGTACTGACCCTCCGACAGTGCAGCATTCCCTCAGTACTGCACCTCCGACAGTGCAGCACTCCCTCAGTACTGACCCTCCGACAGTGCAGCACTCCCTCAGTACTGACCCTCCGACAGTGCAGCACTCCCTCAGTACTGACAGTGCAGCACTCCCTCAGTACTGACCCTCCGACAGTGCAGCACTCCCTCAGTACTGACCCTCCGACAGTGCAGCACCCCCTCAGTACTGAACCTCTGACAATGCATCACTCCTTCAGTACTGACCCTCTGACAATGCGGAGCTCCCTCAGAACTGACCCTCCGACAATGCAGCACTCCCTCAGTACTGGCCCTCCAACACTGCAGCATTCCCTCAGTACTGACCCTCGGACAGTGTGAAGGGTTCTCAAAATTCCCACATTTCTCATATCATCAACAAAGATATGACTTTTGGACTTTTAAACTGCTGAGTTAAGCGTAGAACCCTGCAGACAGGAGGCTGGGCCCATGAAGGCCGGGACTGGACATGCCCGGGCTTGTTGAGTACAGTGCGGATTGTTGCCTGAAACCAGACAACCAGGGGAGACAGAATACGCATTCTTCCCTTTAATACAATCAACCCAGAGAAAGACTTCACCTCACACAAAACTAAAGCCCATCAAAATCTTGCATTAATAATTGCTACTAACTACTAAGGCAGGAAGGCACAATCAATGCAATTATGCAAACCTATCAATACTCCACATCTCCAATGGCTTTCAGTTCAAAACTAGTTACGGGGGAAGGAAGACAACGATAAACATCATGCGAGCCCATTAAAAACAACGAGACAACAACCACCTAAGGAAGCCCACCAAAGTCAAACAAAGAACTAACCTTGATTTGTATTCCGATAAGAACTTCGAAAGACAGTATAACTGACCAGTCAGTTACGAAGGAGAGAGAAACCAACTAACAGAAGGGTTGCAGTTTTGAAAGCTGACACAGGGCAGTGAGCAGTTGGGGAGCGGTTGAACCAGAGTTTAAGCAAGAAGATCTGGAGGTTTTCAGGCCCGCAGGCAACATCACGGTGAGGGGCACAGGGTGGCAGGCTCAACCGAAGACAACAAGGCCGCAACTGCAGCCCTCCACGAAGATCCACCGCCCACAACCATTCCCTCCACAAAGATCGGCCACCCACAACCGCGCCCTCCACGAAGATCCACCGCCCACAACCCCGCCCTCCACGAAGATCGACCACCCACAACCGCGCCCTCCACGAAGATCCACCGCCCACAACCCCGCCCTCCACGAAGATCGGCCACCCACAACCGCGCCCTCCACGAAGATTGACCACCCACAACCATTCCCTCCACAAAGATCGGCCACCCACACCCGCACCACCCACGAAGATCGACCACCCACAACCACCCCTCCCACGAAGATCGACCACCGACACCTGCAACCCCCACAAAGATCGACCACCCACAACCGCCCCCTCCACGAAGATCGACCACCCACACCCACCCCCCCCACGAAGATCGACCACCCACACCCGCTCCCCCCACGAAGATCGACCACCCACACCCGCAGCCCCTCCACGAAGATCGACCACCCACACCCGCACCACCCACGAAGATCGACCACCCACAACCACCCCTCCCACGAAGATCGACCACCCACACCTGCAACCCCCACAAAGATCGACCACCCACAACCGCCCCCTCCACGAAGATCGACCACCCACACCCGCCCCCCCCACGAAGATCGACCACCCACACCCGCTCCCCCCACGAAGATCGACCACCCACACCCACCCCCCCCACGAAGATCGACCACCCACACCCGCGCCCCCCACGAAGATCGACCACCCACAACCGCGCCCTCCACGAAGTTCGACCACCCACACCCGCGCCCCCCCCCACGAAGATCGACCACCCACAACCGCGCCCTCCACCCAACTGAAGACCCTTCGCAGATTCCACAGACCAGGACCACGTGGGGACGACAGGCCCCAGAGGACACAAAGAGCGTACCCCAAAACTGCAACCGGCTTACCTGGCTGGATTTCGAACTGTCAAGGAGCCCTGGGTTGGTGAGCATGACCCCTGACCTCTCCGAGTTCAATTTAGTTAGGATTTGGGGTGGGACAAGGGTATGGGGATTAGTAGCGTGATTTTTCCCTCATTATGCCGTGCGTTCCCCATTCTTCACTAAGTGTACTGTGTGAGTCTGTATCATCTCAGTGTCATCCTAATGTTATAAATTCATTTGTGACTTCAATAAACCCAGTTTTTCTTGCACCAACACCAGTTGTCTGCTGCACTTTGTCACAAACCCTAAATAAGTCCAAGGTCCAGAACCCAGGGGGTGGGAGAGATTCGGACCGCTCAGAAGTCAGAGGTGCAGCTGACACACACACAACACCAACCCCTACAAGTGCCACAGGGCATCAAGTCAGTCCCCACACGAGAGCCACATGAACTGATGCCCATTCGGCTCCCTCACCCTCTCCCACCTGCCCCGTGTTGGTCACTTACCCACTCGGTCCGTCAGTCAGATCCCGGCAGCTGGAACTGACTGGGTCCTTTATACTTTAATGAGGACACTCCTCCTCCATCCCTCAACCATCCCCTTCAGCCCCGTGACCAATAGGGAACTGAAGACACAGACAGTGATCAAATCATCGAACACCCAATAAAAAACATGCATTGTCTTTCCAAATTGGCTTCATCATTTCAACAAAAAAAAGGTGCAAACTCCTTCCTCATTTTTTAATCTATCATCTCTCGGTGCTCCTGTGGTTGTGACACTCTTTCCCCTCAGAAACCCCACAATGGAGGCCAGTGGAAGTTAAATTTTAATCCTTTACCAGCAACTTTACCTCCGATAAGCCCAGGATCGCCAAAGACAAACTAACAATTCACTCTATAAAAGAGAGAACCTGCATTTCTATAGCGCCTTTCACTCCTCAGCACGTCCCAAAGAGCTTCACAGCCAATGAGGTACTTTTTTGAAGTGTAGTCACTGATGTCACAAAGGAAACGTGGCAGCCATTTTTCACAGAGCAAGATCCCACAGTCCGCAATGTGTTAATGAGCTGGACGTTGGTCGATGGATAAATAATGTTTGGGACACCATCGATAATTCCTCGGCCCTTCTCCGAATTAGTGACTGTGGATAATTTACAATCATCCGAGAGGATAAAAGGGGACATGGTTCAACATTTCATCTGAATGATGGTGTACATTCAACAGCGTGACGCTCCCTCAGTACTGACCCTCCGACAGTGCAGCACTCCCTCAGTACTGACCCTCCGACAGTGCAGCACTCCCTCAGTACTGACCCTCTGACAGTGCAGCACTCCCTCAGTACTGACCCTCCGACAGTGCAGCACTCCCTCAGTACTGACCCTCTGACAGTGCAGCACTCCCTCAGTACTGACCCTCCGACAGTGCAGCACTCCCTCAGTATTGACCCTCTGACAGTGCAGCGCTCCCTCAGTACTGACCCTCCGACAGTGCAGCACTCCCTCAGTACTGACCCTCCGACAGTGCAGCACTCCCTCAGTACTGACCCTCTGTCCGTGCAGCACTCCCTCAGTATTGACCCTCTGTCAGTGCAGCACTCCCTCAGTATTGACCCTCTGTCAGTGCAGCACTCACTCAGTATTGACCCTCTGTCAGTGCAGCACTCCCTTAGTACTGACCCTCTGACAGTGCAGCACTCCCTCAGTACTGACCCTCTGACAGTGCAGCACTCCCTCAGTACTGACCCTCTGACAGTGCAGCACTCCCTCAGTACTGACCCTCTGACAGTGCAGCACTCCCTCAGTACTGACCCTCTGACAGTGCAGCACTCCCTTAGTATTGACCCTCTGACAGTGCAACACTCCCTCTGTACTGACCCTCTGACAGTGCAGCGCTCCCTCAGTACTGACCCTCTGACAGTGCAACACTCCCTCAGTACTGACCCTCTGACAGTGCAGCTCTCCCTCAGTACTGACCCTCTGACAGTGCAGCACTCCCTCAGTACTGACCCTCTGACAGTGCAGCAGCCCCTCAGCACCAACTCGCCGACAGTGCTGCTCTCTCTCAGTAGACACTTTGACAGTGCAGCACTCCCTCAGTTAATACTTTAACAGTATGCCACACCCTCAGTACTAACTCTCCAACAGTGCAGCACTGCCTGAGTTGACACTTTCATAATGCGGCACTCCCTCAGTAGACACTGACAGTGTGGTACTCCCTCGGTTCTTCCCCTCTGATTGTGCAGCACTCCCTCAATGTAGACTCTACAACAGTGCAGCACTCCCTCGGTAGAAAATTTGACATTGAAGCACTGTCTCACTTCTGACTTTTCAGCACTGCAGTACTCCCTTAGTACTGCCCCTCGGTCAGTGCAGCACTCCCTCAGTACTGATCCTCTGTCAGTGCAGCACTCCCTCAGTACTGATCCTCTGTCAGTGCAGCACTCCCTCGGTACTGATCCTCTGTCAGTGCAGCACTCCCTTGGTACTGACCCTCTGACAGTGCAGCACTCCCTCAGTACTGACCCTCTGACAGTGCAGCACTCCCTCAGTACTGACCCTCCGACAGTGCAACACTCCCTCAGTACTGACCCTCCGACAGTGCAGCACTCCCTCAGTACTGACCCTCCGACAGTGCAGCACTCCCTCAGCACTGACCCTCCGACAGTGCAGCACTCCCTCAGTACTGACCCTCCGACAATGCAGCACTCCCTCAGCACTGACCCTCTGACAGTGCAGCACTCCCTCAGTACTGACCCTCTGACAGTGCAGCACTCCCTCAGTACTGACCCTCCGACAGTGCAGCACTCCCTCAGTACTGACCCTCCGACAGTGCAGCACTCCCTCAGTACTGACCCTCCGACAGTGCAGCACTCCCTCAGCAATGACCCTCTGACAGTGCAGCACTCCCTCAGTACTGACCCTCCGACAGTGCAGCACTCCCTCAGTACTGACCCATGACTGAGACTGGCTTTATATTTTTATTAACTGAATTTAAATTCTACCAGCTGCCGTGATGGATTTGAACTCTTGTTCCCCAGGGCACTGGCCTGGGCCTCTGGGTTACCAGTCCAGTGACATCACCACTATGCCATCATCTTCCAAAATGGAGGCCTATTGGTGAAGGCCGAAGTCATGGTCGGGGTAGTAATACTGCACTGCACATCGGTGTTAAGCGAGAGAAGTGATGTTATCATGTTATCAACACTACAGTGAACTAAGGCAGTGGGTGAGGTCAAGGGGCGATACTGGAAAGGCTGGTTGGACTTAACATGGAGGAGTCAACAAGTCCGGATGGGATGCACCCGAGGGTGCTGAGAGACGTCAGGGTGGGAATCGTGGAGGTTCTGGTTACAGTCTTCCAACCCTCCCGAGATACAGCAGTGCTGTCAGAGGACTGGAGAATTGCCAATGTCACACCCTCGCTCAGGAAAGGATGGAAGGGGTTGGCCCAGCAACTGGAGGCCGGTCAGTTTAAGCCCAGCCCTGGGGGGCGGGGGGGTGGGGAAGCGTCAGAAATGATGATCGAGGAAAAGATCAGGAACCACTCAGACACCCGCGAACAATGGAGAGTGAGCCCCGGTTTGTTAAAAGCAAATTGTGTTTCACTCAGTTGGCTGGATTTTTTGGTGAGGTAACAGGGAGGGTTGATGAGGGCAAACGTTGTTTATGTCGACTTTGAAATACGTTCGATAAAGTATCACCTAATAGGCTGGTTAGCAAATTGATTGGATCAAAGAGGCAGCAGCAACATGAATTCTAGTTTCTAAAATCTCATTTCCCCCCTCATGCCCTTTCCAAGCTCGTCTTGACCGTGCGACCCACCTCCTGCTCCCTTGACCACATGCCCACTGGACTGCTGACCACCCAGCCTCCCTCCCTGCCCACCCCACCACCACCCCCCACACACCCCCACCCCCTCTCGCTGTCCTGTTTGCTGATATTGGTAACTGTTCTCTCTCTTCAGGTTCTGATCCTTTCTCCTTCAATCTGCCATCATCTCCCCTCATCCTAAGAAATCAACCTTGACCCCACAGGCGCTGTGCGCTGGCGCCCCATCTCCAACCTCGCTTTCCTCTCCAAAGGCCGTGAATGTCTCACACTCCGCACTCTCTCACTCTACCCTCTGTAAACCTGACATCATCCAAAACTCTGCTGCCCCATCTCCCAATTCTCAAGTCAGTCCCATTCACCCATCGCCCCCTTTGCTTGCTGACTTAAGGGTTAAGGTTTGAAGTTCTCACCCTTGTTTCCAAATCCCTCCAGGGCCTCGCCTCCCCCTCCCTATCTCTACAACCTCCTCCAGCCCCACAACCTTCCGAGGTCTCTGCGCTCTCTAATTCCAGCCTCTTGAGTATCCCCGATTCCTATCGCTCCACCATTGGGCGGCCGTGCCTTCAGCTGCCTGGGTGGGAGAGGGGGGGGGCCCTAAGCTCTGGAATCTCCTCCCTAAACCTCCCCGCTTCTCTCCCCTCTTTGAAGATGCTCCTTATAACCAACCTCTTTGACCGAGCTTTTGGTCGCCTGTCCCAATAAACTGCTTATGTGACTCAGGGTCAAAACTTTGTGTTCCAATGCTCCTGTGAAGCACCTTGGGACATTTTATTACATTCCAGGCGCTATATGAATGCAAGGCGTTGAATGCTTTTGCAGCTTATCAGGTGTTGCCCAGTTCTTGCCTCTTGAGCATGAAGGCTGTAGGTTTAAGACATTTTTAGACATAGTTAAAGCGTTGGACTGTAGATGCTGTCGTAATTTCATCCTGGGCCAGCAAATTGGTTGCTCACAACTCATAAGGTCATAAGAAATAGGGGCAGGAGAAGGCCATTCGGCCCAGCAATCTGCTTCCCCATTCGATAAGGTCATGGCTGATCTGAGTGTGGCCTCAACTCCACTTTCCTGTCTGCACCCCCATAACCCTCGACTCTCTTGTCGATCAAAAACCCGTCTACCTCAGCCTTGACTATATTCAATCACCCAGCTCCCACTGCTCTCTGGGGGAGAGAATCCCACAGACTCACGACCCTCTGAGAGGATAAATTCCTCCTCATCTCCACCTCACATGGGAGACCCCTTACTTTGAAACAGTGCCCCCTCGTTCTAGATTTCCCCATGAGGGGAAACATCCTCTCAGCATCCACCCTGTCAGAGCCCCCTCAGAGTCTTATCTGTTTCAATAAGATCACCTCTCATTCTTCTAAACTCCAATGCAAACAGGCCCAACCTGCCCAACCTTTCCTCATAAGACAAACCTCCCTTCATCCCAGGAATCAGCTGAATGAACCTTCTCTGAACTGCTTCCAATGCGAGTATATCCCTCGTTAAGTAAGGAGACCAAAACTGTGCACGGTATTTTGAGTGTTGTCTCACCAAAGTCCTGTGTGGTTGTAGCAAGACGACCACTACCAACTTGCTCTGCGGTATGCTCTGTGTGACTCAGTGTATCAGATCAGATTAAAGAATGATTTTGCTTTTTATAGCGACTTTCATCACCTCAGGACTGAAGGGTTTTACAGCGAACAATGTATTTTTGCAATGCAGCCAATCGGTACATAGCAAGCTCCCACAAACAGCAATGTGACAATGACTGGATAACCTGTCTTTTTTTCAGTGGTGTTGGTTGAGGGATAAATATTAGCCCCAGGACACTGGAGAGAACTCACCCCCTAATCCCCCGGGGATCTTTTACACTTCTCAGGGGCGAGGGTACCACTGAACAGGATGTGTTGATGGGGGATTCGTGTTCCAGCGCTAGTGGTCCGAGTATTTGAGGAGTTTAGTTGCTTAGCAGTCTAAGGGTTAAGAAGAGTAACTCGCGATGCAGAAATGAAGTATATCGCAGAATGTGGTTTTAACAGAATCCTGTTTGTGTTGTAAAGTGGGACACACAATCTGATTTGTTGGGTTCCTTATTTTATCATTAATCAGCGAGAGTGTAGTATCTCATCGTGGGCACTGCAAGTTCACCCCTGTCCTGTTTCTCTTGCAATTCATTAAAGATACAGCCCTGTGGATTTTTTTAAAATCTGGGCAGCTATTCCTCTCCATCAGTACCTCAACATCCCTCGTTTCTTTCTATCATGTCATCGTATCGTTGGTCATTGGAGGCATCAGTGGATAAAAAATTAGCTTCAGGACAGAAAATGGTGAGCCGTGGTAATTGGTTGTTTTTCAGGCTGGAGGATGGTAGACGGTGGTGTTCCCCAATGGTCAGTGCTTCATATAAATGACTTGGATATCGGAATAGAGTAGGGTTTCAAAATTTTGGCAATGATCCCAAACTCAGAGGCAAACAGTGAGGATGAAACCCATCAACCACAACTGGGCAAAGGCAGGTTGGCAGAGCGGGCAGACAAGTGGCAAATAAAATTTAATACGGGGAAGTGTGAGGTGATGCATTTCGGCAGAAGGGGTAAGGAGAGGCAATATAGGCTAAATGGCACAGTTCTAAAGAGTGCGCAGGGTCAGAAGGGCCTGGGAGTGCATGGGCATTGAAGGTGGCGAGACATATTGAGAGAGTGGTTAGCAAAGAATATCAGGCCTTGGGCTTCATAAATAGAGGTACAGAGTATTAAAACAGGGAAGTTATGCTGAGCCTTTATAAAGCTCTGGTTAGGCCACAACTCGAGTATTGTGTCCAGTTCTGGTCACTGCACTTTGGGAAGGATGTGAGGGTCTTTGAGAGGGTTGCGGAGGAGATTGGCCAGAACGGTCCCAGGGATGAGGGGATTTTAGCAACAGGGGTTAGGGGGTTGGAGAAGCTGGGGTTGTTCTCCTTGGGGCAAAGAAGATTGAGGGGGAGGATTTGATAGAGGTGGACAAGATGGTGACAGTGGATGATGAAAAAGAAAAGCTGTTTCTATTGGCTGATTGTAGAAGTACTATGGGGAGACATATTTAAGGTTTGAGGCAAGAGATGCAAAGGGGGTAAGAACATAAGAAGTAGGAGCAGTAGTAGACCGTTCAGCCCATCGAGCCTGCTCCGCCATGCAACATGATCATAGTTGATCTTGAGCTTCAACTCCATCTTCCCACCCGCTCCCCATATCCCTTCATTCCCTGAGAGACCAAAAATCTGTCTGTCCCACAGCCTTAACTATACTCAACGATGGAGCATCCACAATCGCCTGGGGTAGAGAATTCCAACGATTCACAAACCTCTGAGTGAAGAAATTTCTCCTCATCTCAGTCCTAAATGATCGGCCCCTTACCCTGAGACTGGGCCCCCGTGTTTTAGATTCCCCGACCAGCGGGAACAATCTCTCAGCGCCCACCCTGTCACAACCCCTTCAGGAATTTGGAGGTTTCAATGAGATCTCCTCTCATTCTTCTAAACTCCAGAGTATATAAGCCCAATTTACTCAGCCCCTCATCATAGGGCAACCCCCTCATCCCAGGGACCAATCTTGGCTGCACTGTCTCCAAGGCAAGTAAATCCTTCCTTAAATGTGGGGGGCCAAAATTGCACCCAGTATTCCAGGTAAAGTCTTAGCAAAGGTCTGTACAACTGTAGCGAGGCTTCTTTAGTCTTGTACTCCAATCCCCTTGCAATAAACAATGGGAGGAGGAACTTTTTTTTATGCAGTGAGTGGTAATGACCTGGAACTCGCCGCCCACGAGGAGGGTGGAAGCGGAAACAACAAATGGTTTCAAAAGGAAATTGGATAGGCGCTCGAGGGAAATAAACTTGCAGCGATACGGGGATAGAGCGGGGGTGGGGAATGGGACTGATTGGATTGGTATTGGATTGGTATTTAGAATATAAAAGCAGGGATGTGCTGCTGAGGCTTTATAAGGCTCTGGTCAGACCACATTTAGAATATTGTGAGCAATTTTGGGCCCCGTATCTCAGGAAGGATGTGCTGGCCCTGGAGAGGGTCCAGAGGAGGTTCACGAGAACGATCCCAGGAATGAAAGGCTTAACATATGAGGAACATTTGAGGACTCTGGGTCTATACTCCATGGAGTTTAGAAGGATGAGGGGAGATCTGATTGAAACTTACAGAATACTGAAAGGCCTGGATATAGCGGACGTGGGGAAGATGTTTCCATTAGTAGGAGAGACTAGGACCCGAGGGCACAGCCTCAGAGTAAAGGGAAGACCTTTTAGAAGAGAGATGAGGAGAAACTTCTTTAGCCAGAGAGTGGTGAATCTATGGAATTCATTGCCACAGAAGGCTGTGGAGGCCAGGCCATTGAGTGTATTTAAGAGCGAGATAGATAGGTTCTTGATTGGTAAGGGGATCAAAGGTTACGGGGAGAGGGCGGGAGAATGGGGTTGAGAAACTTATCAGCCATGATTGAATGGCGGAGCAGACTCGATGGGCCGAATGGCCTAATTTCTGCTCCTATGACTTATGGTCTTATGGTTTGCAGAGAGCCGACATGGACTCAGTGGGCCCAATGGCCTCCTGCTTTGCCCTAACGACTCTCTGATTTCCGGTTGCTGATTGGAAAGAAATGTCGCGAGGATGGCTTGAGAGCCAAGAATGATCCAATTGGGGGGTGGCTGACCAGAGATGACCTGTCTCCTGATTGGCCGCAAGGAGGTATGTGTTGGGGCGACCAATGGTTGGAGAGCAGTTAGTGCCAATGAGGTCACTTTTTAAAAAAATTCATTGACGGGAAGTGGGCTTCGTTGGCTGGGCCCAGCATTTATGGCTCATCCCTAGTTGCCCCTTGAGAAGGTGGCGGTGAGCCGCCTTCCTGAGCCGCTGCAGCCCCTGTAGTGTCCACACGATGAAACCACCAGCAATCTATCCGGTCAGAGTTGGCAAACTCCGATAACCAATATATTTCTTTCACTTTGGAACAGAGGGAATGTTGGTGCTGTGCCATTGTCAACATCTGTCACCTTGACCCAGTTTTATCACATTATCCTGTCTACCTACTCGCACAATCCCCATATCCACCGACACCCTTCGAACACACATCTCCGAGCTTCGCCAACCCCTGGCGTAAAACCTTTGTGCGTTTTGGTCGCTCCCGGCAAGTTTGTCGTTGAGATCCAAGTCCTGAATTTTTCCCCCTCAGTAAGAGATTTTGCATTTCTCCGGTGCCTTTTAACACCACAGGATGTCCCAAAGCCCCTTTTACGGCCAATGAAGGGCTTTTTTGTTGAAGGGCGCTGTCATAGGTGTAGGAAGCGCAGGAGCCAATTTGCACACAGCAAACTCCCCCACACACAGCAATGCGATAATGGCCCAGATCATCATGTTTAACTAGTGACGTTGGTTGAGGGATAAATATTTGGCCTCAGGTTACCAGGGAGAACTCTCCCCAGACGCCCTACCCAGCCCCGGGCTCTTCTTCCAATGGTGGGTCGTGGGATCTTTCTCATTGCTCTGGTGTGTGCCTGCCTGATTTCTGATTGGGTTAAGGTGCAGGCCCCTGTGCCAACACCCTCCGTTCTTATTTGGCTGCCAGTTGCTTGTGAAGGGGGCCCCTTGTTGTTTTAGACCCCAGGTTACCACCCTCACCATTATCAACAGAGCCCCTCTCCTCCCTCCAAGAAAGCAACCTGGCATTGCACTCCCCCTGGCTTTGAATTCTGAGCGCGCTCCTTCCGGCCTGAGCTGTTGACCCCTCTCTGGGGCAGTCCCATTGGCTCCAAGCCTCGCCTCAGCACTTGGCTCGACACTGCCCCCCCACCCCCCCGACCGGCTGCCGCCCCATTCGCGCCGCCGCCGAGGCCATTCGGCCCATCGAGTCCGCGCCAGCTCCCTGTACACCCATCCAGTCCGTCCCACTCCCCTTCCCCCGCCGCTCTATCCCCGCAAGTTTATTTCCCCCCGAGCGTCCATCTAATTTCCTTTCAAAGTCATTCGTCGCCTCCCCCTCATGGGCAACGAGGTCCGGGTCATTACCACTCGCTGTGTAAAAAATGTTCCTCCTCACGCTTCACCCCCCCACCCCTCTTGCCCACTTCCCCCCACCCCTCTTGCCCAAAACCTAAAACTCCCTCATCCCTGGTCGCGTCTACGTCTTCGCCATTTCACGTGGAAACAGGGACCTGGGCGTTCAGCCCCTTGAGCTGGTTCCCGCGCCATTCAATCTGCCCACCTACCTGCGTGAGGCTCCGGGGTCCCCCCCACCCCGGCTCCCCTCGCTATCCAGCCATCGGCCTCTGTGCCCGGTGACCCCCAGCAACGGTGAGCAAACTGGGCCTCCACAGCCAAAGGTGCCAGTGAGGCGCTTTGGAAATGTGGGTGGGGGAGAGTGGGCGGGTAGAGCGATGAGCGCCGAGGGGCGTCTGAGTTGTCGTCATCTTCAGGGCACAGGGCAAATTGGGTGTCTGGGCTATGAGTTGGCCCTGCTTAATAAGCTGAGCCTAAGGACCCCTACAGATGTCTACTGGGTGCCAGCGGAGATGAGGTACAGGTCAGCCACACTCTCGTGGAATGGTGGAACAGGTTCAAGGGGCTGAATGGCTTCCTCTTCCTCCTGAGGAAGGCCTATTGCGACTCATCTCTTTAGAAAAGGATGATTTGCCTGATCCCTCATGCACCCCCTGTCCCCTACGCAGGAGCTGATAGCTCTCAAAGTGAGGCTTCAAGTGGGCCTTTCACCAGCCTGGTCCTCCCTCGCCTCCGGTCGGGCTAACTCCCTTTGAAGCTTACTCTACACTGGGGTCATGTCCCCCCAGCAAACCCCTTGGACCACCTTCCCAGTCAGTCCCCTTTAGCGGTCAGAAAGTATGAGGACCTTCATCCTGTGCCGGCGGGGAGGGCGTTCCAACCCACTTTCTCCTCACCAGTCGCTCGCTGGAGGTCATCGCTGCGACCTCTGACCCCGCCCACCCCCTTGGTCAAGCGACCGCTGGCCTGGGCCGAAGGAGGGCGGCCGGGTTTAGCGACTGGGCAACGCGCCGCGGTGGTAGGAGGGGGGAGGTAAATGAACGAGCTTCACCCGAGGGTCTCTGTCTACCCTTGCCTTTATTAAATTCTACAATGCGTTTGGGTGCTGGGTTGACGTGCCTGGGCAGGCCTCCTGTGGTGGGCCCCCTCGGGAGGGTATCGCGCGTCGGGCTGCAGCATCCTGAGAAAAACGGTCGGCCTTCTTGGGAGTCGGTAGAGGGTGGCTCTTGACGTAAATCGCGTGGGCCCTCCGACTCTGGCCTAGTTGCTTCGGGAGGAATCGAGGGCGGTGGGGGGGGCTTCTTAGGGGCCACGGCAGAGGCCCAAGACCTTGGCGGCTTTGATTCGGACGCAGGGTGTGACGTCGTGGAGCATCATGATGATGGCCACGCACACGTTCTCATCGGTGCTGGCCTCCACGTACTCCTTGGGCAGGTTCTGCAGCAGGAAGCCGGCCAGGATGACAGCGTTCCCCCGGATCTCGGGCAGCATGCTCTTGAAGAAGGACATGCTGTTGGCGAGGTACAGGCTGATCCTGTCGGGGAAGTCGCTGACGATGAGTTTGGTCAGCTCGCCGATGAATTCCCAGTAGCGCAGGTTGGCTTGCTCCAGCAGCTCGGACTGGAAGATGGCGCCGAGGTTGTCCGAGCACAGGTGAGGCCCCACCAGCTGCAGGACGGCCTTGCAGGCCCGGCTGACCTCGGGGCTGCTGTCGTTCAGGTGGAGGAGCAGGCTGACCAGGCTGGAGTGGACGTGCTCCAGGAAGGCGGCCTCAGCGCCGCCGGAGCGGGCCAGGTTGCCAAAGACGCCGAAGGCGGCGGCCCGCAGCTTCTCGTTCTCGCTCTCGAAGAAAGGCTGGATGGCCCCGGTGACGGTGGCCAGGATGGGCCACAGGCTGGCCTCCTCCAGCCGGGCCAGCACCTTGGACAGGCCCGCCATGGCCTCCAGGACGATCAGGTCGTTCAGCTCCGTCTTCTCGTCCATGCTGCCCACCATGGCCGCCAGCAGCTTGTCGGCGTAGCGCGGGATCTTCTCGGGGGCCCCCAGCGCCACGTTGCCCAGGCCCCGGAGGGAGAGCCAGTGGACAGTGGGCGAGACATCGTCCAGGCTGCGCAGCAGGCTGCCCACCAGGGTCTCCGTCACCTTCAGGTCCTGCGCCACGGGCGTGCTCAGCAGCTCACTGAAAAAGGCAGCCACCGCCACCCGCTGGTGCTCGTGCATGTTGCTGAGGATGGGCACCAGGAAGTGGACGGTGTCCACCAGGTACGCGGCGCTGTGCCGGCTGGCCGCCTTGGCCAGGAGGGCCACGCCCCGCTGGTGGTCCTCCGAGCTCTTCATCAGCTCCCAGCCGCCCTCGTCCTCCATGGCGCTGAGCACCTCCTCGGTCTTGCCCCGCATCAGCGCCAGCTTGAGCGTCTCCAGCGAGGAGTCCCAGATGTTGAGGTTGGGGGCGTTCTGCAGCTGGAGGGACAGCTTCTTCTTCTTGGAGGTGCCCTTGGCCTGGATTTCGGACATCTTCTCGCTGGCGATGAAGCTGAGGTAGAGGAGCAGCGTGCCAAAGAGCTTGGGGTAAAGGTCGACAACCGCATCGACTGACTCCGGGTTGGAGATCATCTCGTTCAGGGCGTAGATGACGGCCACCGTCTCCGAGGTGCCGGTGGTGGGGGGCTTCTTGGTCAGGCCCTCCTTGCGGTCCTCGTGGGACAGGTAGTCGTTGATCTTGCCCAGCAGGTAGTCCATGGTGGTGGCGGCCAGCTTGGCCTCCCGTGCCAACGATTGCCACACGGCGCTGGTGTACTTGTCGTAGGGCAGGGGCCGGAAGAGGAGGTAGGACAGGACGCCGGGCAGGCACTGGGAGGTCAGGATGGAGATGAAGTGGATGACGGAGAACCTCACCTGCTCCAGGGCGATGCTCTGCATGCGGGACTGGAGGTGGTTGAGGGTCTCGGGGATGTGGTCCTTCAGCACGTCGCCGTGCTTCCTGACCAGGGTGTTCAGCACCACAGAGGTGGCGCTGGCGCAGGTGGCGTGGTAGTCCGAGAGCCCCTCGAAGAGGGTGAAGAGGAGCGGGTGCAGCTGGCTCCTGGGCAGCTTGCCGGAGATGACCTTGGCAATGTCGTAGCAGATCTGGAAGAGGACGTGGCTGTCGGGGTTCTGGAGCTGCTCCTTGATGGTGCGCAGGTGATCCACCAGGTTGTCTGGCTGGTTCAGGAAGCAGCCCTCGTAGCGCACCTGGATGTAGAGGAGGGTGCAGAGGCTGTCCATGGCCATGTAGCGGATGGCCAGCACCGGGTCAGCGCAGCGGGGCACAAAGCGGCCCACCAGCACGCCCAGGTTGTGGAAGGTGCTCACGTTGACCGTCTTGAACTTCTCCCGGTAGAAGCTGAGCAGGGCCAGCACGGCCTCCACCGCCCGCTCCCGCTCGTGGTCCTTGCTGGAGGTCAGCCAGTCCTGCATCTGCTTGAAGAGGAACTCCAGGCCCTCGGAGGTCAGGTCCTGGCTGAGGAACTCCTTGAGGAGCTCGTGCAAGGCAGCAATGGTCTCGGCGTGGAGCACCTCACGCTCCTTTAGCTTCCTGTTATCCTTGCGCTTCTCACTGTCCAACGGCGGGAAGCTGAAGGTGGCCTCCAGACACGTCCGGATCAGGTCCGAAGACTCCATCTCGTTGAGCCGGGGCTCCAGCTTGATGAGGTGCATGCAGGCGTTGATGGCCGACTGCCTGACCCGGGTCTTCAGGTGGGCCTTGGACTCACCGGCGATGAGGTCCTGCATGCAGGAGAGGACCTCCTCGCGCCGGTTGAACTTGAAGAGGTGCTTGCCCTTGTTGGCGTAGACGGCCTTGGCGATGAGCGTCACGGCTTTGATCAGGGTCAGCTTGATCATCAGGTCCTTGGTCTCCACCTTGATGCCCAGCACCTTGGTGTTGGAGAGGCTGATGATGTGGTCGAGGATGTGGATCTCAATCCGCTGCAGGATGAGGCCCTCGGGGGCGTAGAGGGCCACGTAGCCGTAGCACAGGATCAGGGTGCTCTTCACCCGCTCCATGTCGCCGTCCAGCTTCTCCTTCAGGATGTTGAAGAAGCTGGCCGTCTTCTTCACGATGTCCATCTTGACAAAGTCGTCCAGCTTGGCCAGGGTGTCGTCCAGGTGGGTCATGGCGCAGAAGCCAATGCCCGTGGCTAGGCCCTCCCGCTCCAGGGCCTCGTTGTGCTGAATGCTGAGGAGCATCTCCTGCAGCTCGTTGTTGATGATGTCCTTGTTGTTGGTTTGGCCCAAGACGATGCCCACGCACTTGTAGAGGAAGGCCTTCTCCTTGGGGAAGCTGTGGTAGCTGTGGATGTGCCGGGTCATCTCCTCGCTGAGCTGCCAGGTCCACTTCTCGTCGGTGATGGTCTCCAGGGTGCGGGACAGGAAGAAGAAGAGTTTGTCCTCCCACAGCTTCTGGGGGAGGGTGTCCTCCTTGTTCTCGGCCAGGAACTGGGTGAGCTGGGGCAGCTCCCCGTCCCACAGCTTGACCACGTCCGGGTGGATGTTCGGGCTCAGCACCTGCAGCAGCGCCAAGGCCGCCAGGCCCCGGCCCTGGCCGGCGTAGGGCATGGCCGACACCGCCAGCAGGCGGGCCAGCAGGGTGTGGGGCTTGGGGAGGCCCAGCCGCTCGTTGTAGTTGAGCAGCACGTACTGCAGGCCCTGACGCCGCTTGCGGGCCCCGATGTGCTCCAGGCCCCGGCAGACCGTCGCCAGGGCGTTGGTGTGCTGGATGGGGGTGACGAACTCCATCAGAAAGGGCCACAGCACGTCCTCCATCTTCTCCAGGGTCACCAGGAAGCTCATGATGCCCTCGCACAGCTCCCTCAGGTCCTCGTCCCGCACCTCGTCGGGGTCCTGGCCTTGGGTCGGCCCGGGGCCTTCCTCGGGCGCCAGGGTGCACTGCTGGACCAGGAAGTCCACCAGGGTGGCGCCCCCTTCCAGCTGGAGGTACCCGTGCTCGCCCATGGTGCTGATGACCTGGGCGGTCATCTTCTTCACCTTGTTGTCGTTGTCCTGCAGGGACTGCTTCATGCCGCTGACTATCAGCCCCTTCTTGGGCTCCAGGGCCTTGAAGCCGCTGCCCACCACGTGGTTGAGCACGGTCAGGGTGCCAATGCGCGCCTTCTCGCTGTTGCTGGCCAGCTTCTGCAGCAGGAACTTGACCAGGCCGTCGATGGAGACGTGCGACAGGATGGTGAAGCACTGCAGCACCTCACGGTGGTTCCGGGCGCTCAGCTCGTCCCGGCCGTCCACCGGCGCGCAGATCTGGTGGTGCAGCTGGGGCAGCAGGCTGTCCATCTGCAGCTCGGGCACGTGGCTGGTGGCCTCCACCGCCGTCTCCAGGATGTGGCGTAGGCACGCGGTGACGTGGAAGGCCTCGCACCGCTTCTTGTAGAGGGCCAGGATGCCCGCCGTGAAGCGGGGCAGCTCCTCCTCCATGTGGTCAGCGGGCAGCAGGTGGACCATGTAGCTGAGGGCGACCACGATGGCCGTCCGCAGCTTGGCATCCTTGTTGCGGAGCCAGCTGCCGAACAGGATCTTGTAGGCCGCGTAGATCTCCGGCCCGAAGGCCTCCTTGGTCAGGCCTGGCTTGGAGGCCTTGTCGGCCGTCTCCAGGTACTCGAGGATGCTCTTGCTGAACAGACCCAGGGCCGAGGTGAACACCCAGCGCATGTTGTCCTGCTTGACCAGGGGCAGCATGGGCAGCATGGTCTGCAGGGTGGTGGTCAGGTAGGGCACGATGCCCTGCACGTTGGCCACGGAGAGGTTGGCCAGCGTCTGCACCACGAAAAACTGGGGCAGGATGCCGGGCTGCAGCTTCTGCAGGATCTCCTCCAGGATCTCGTCGGTGAACCGGGAGCCGAGGGCCACCAGCAGGTTGCTGGCCGCCTCCTTCCAGCCCAGGGCTGACTCGTTGGACTTGATCATCTCCTCGGAGGCCAGGTTGATGATCTTCTTGGCCAGCGGCTGGCCGAGCTGGCCGATGGTGTGGCGGACGATGCGCTCCATGCACTGCAGGATGACGGTGCGGTGGCCCTGCACCAGCTGGCTGTGCTTGAGCAGGAAGTCGAAGCAGGAGCCCAGCACCTGCTCCGGGTTGTGGCAGCCCAGCTCGTAGAGCGACTGGGAGATCTGTCGGCGCACCTCCTCGTCCTTGTCGAAGGCCGCGTCGGTCAGCGCCACCAAGGAGGCCTCGGCCTTGCACGACTCCAGCTTGCACAGCTCCATCGCGGTGGTCCGAGACGCCCAGAACCCCCTTAGCAACGGCGGTGGTTGGGGGGGGCGGTACAAAATGGCCGACTCTCGTCAGCCCAACTGCGATTCTTCCCTTAAAACCTACAGGGCCTGGTCAGGGTCTGGGTTCCCAATTCTGGCCCCGCCCCCCTCCTCCCCACACCCCCGGAATATTCTGGGCTCGATCCGCCAAAGGAATGAAAAATCTCCCCTTACCTCACTTGCAAACCCCCCTCCATTTCATTTCCTTTACTTCCGCCCGCCGCCCCCCCATTCCCCTCCCCCTCCCCCCCCCACCACCAACCCCGTTCAATTCACGCCTCTTGCCACACAGTTCGCAAGGCCCGGACGTCCAGGACCGCTGTCGCTCCCTTGGCCTTCTCAGGAAACTTCCGCTGGCCTTTCCCGGGCCCACCTTCCCCCACCCAACCACCACCACCACACCCCCCGCTGCCTTTGGTTGCCGTCTGTCGACTTGGACCTCGAAGAGCTAAACCGTCTAGGCCGAGCGCTCCCGCAGGCCTTGGCCTCCCCTTGCCGTCAAGCTTGGCGTCAGCTTTCGGGGGCAGCGCATGGCCCTTGTCTCCTCGAACTCCCGCCTTGGCCGGTCCCTTCACTTTCCCCGTAACGTCCACTGGCTCTCCCCTCTCCCCAGCAATTATTGTGCCCCGGGCTCTCTCTCGGTGATGAGCAGCTTCATTGTGAGATCACCTCCTTTGACTGTGAGCGTGTCGTGTGTGTGTGTGTGTGTGTGTGTATTTTGTTTCTTCCCCCTCAGGCTTCGGTCGAGGCCTACATTGTGATGTCACTGCTACCCACCCCCCCAAAACTGCCCCCACCCCCACCCCCAACCCCAACCCCCACCCAACCAAACACCTCAATCTCTCTCTCTCTGCCCCTCTCGGGCGTCCTGAACCCTTACAAGTTGAGAAGGGGCCCACCTCCCCCATCATCCATTCGGGCATTGCCACATTTGAAGGAATGCTCATCCAACAGAAGAGGCCGAATTGCTCCAGGGTTTAGAACAGTGAGAGGCGACCCCACGTCGGGACAAATAAGGTTTCGAGCTGGGGTTGACAGGGTCGAGACAGCTGGAGAGTGGAGGAAGCGGGAGTCAGGGTTTCGGGATAAGGGGGCAGCCATTTTGATCCGAGGCCAATGGCAGGTCTCTCCGTCCAGGGCCAAGGGGGACAGGTTTTTGGGCTCTTCGGGGGATCCAGAGTCGGGGCGAGTTGAGATTAGCCGCGACCGCAATCCATGGCGAAGCTTATAGAAAAACAGCCTCCACAAAAGCCTGGATCGCACACAGGGTCGGCCGCCATTGGTGACCAGTGCAAGATGACGTAGGCCCGGAGGTGGAACGAGGATTTACGGGTCAGTAGCTCACTGGCTGCTGACCTTCATGTCAGACAGGGTTCAGAGCAGAGTAGCCACTCCCTCAAATGTTAGGAGTCAGAGGGTTGCAGGTTTGAGTCCCCAATTCACAGGCCCGAGCTCCATAATTCAGGCTGACAGCGCAGCCATTGTTGAGCGGGGAGGGTCTGTACGGAGGGAGTGCTGCAGTGTCGGGGGAAGGTCGGTACTGAGGGAGTGCTGCAGTGTCGGGGGGTGGGGGTCTGTACTGAGGGAGTGCTGCAGTGTCGGGGGGAGGGTCTGTACTGAGGGAGTGCATCAGTGTCGGGGGAGGGGGTCTGTACTGAGGGGGTGCTGCAGTGTCGGGGGAGGGGGTCTGTACTGAGGGAGTGCTGCAGTGTCAGAGGGAGGGTCTGTACTGAGGGAGTGCTGCAGTGTCGGGGGGAGGGTCTGTACTGAGGGAGTGCTGCAGTGTCGGGGGGAGGGTCTGTACTGAGGGAGTGCTGCAGTGTCGGGGGGGGAGGGTCTGTACTGAGGGAGTGCTGCAGTGTCGGGGGGAGGGTCTGTACTGAGAGAGTTCTGCAGTGTCGGGGGGAGGGACTGTACTGAGGGAGTGCTGCAGTGTCAGGGGTAGGGTTCGTACTGAGTGAGTGCTGCAGTGTCGGGGGGAGTGTCTGTACTGAGGGAGTGCTGCAGTGTCAGAGGTAGGGTCTGTACTGAGGGAGGGCTGCAGTGTCGGAAGGTGGGGGTCAGTACTGAGGGAGTGCTGCAGTGTCGGGGGGAGGGTCTGTACTGAGGGAGTGCTGCAGTGTCGGGGGGGGAGGGTCTGTACTGAGGGAGTGCTGCAGTGTCGGGGGGAGGGTCTGTACTGAGAGAGTTCTGCAGTGTCGGGGGGAGGGACTGTACTGAGGAAGTGCTGCACTGAGGAAGTGCTGCAGTGTCGGGGGGAGGGTCTGTACTGAGGGAGTGCTGCAGTGTCAGGGGGAGGGTCTGTACTGAGGGAGTGCTGCAGTGTCGGAGGAGGGGGTCTGTACTGAGGGAGAGCTGCAGTGTCGGGGAGACGGTCTGTACTGAGGGAGTGCTGAAGTGTCGGGGGGAGGGTCTGTACTGAGGGAGTGCTGCAGTGTCGGGGGGAGGGTCTGTACTGGGGGAGTGCTGCATTGTCGGGGGGAGGGTCTGTACTGAGGGAGTGCTGCAGTGTCGGGGGGAGGGTCTGTACTGAGGGAGTGATGTAGTGTCGGGGGGAGGGTCTGTACTGAGGGAGTGCTGCAGTGTCGGGGGGAGGGTCTTTACTGAGGGAGTGCTGCAGTGTCGGGGGGAGGGTCTGTACTGAGGGAGTGCTGCAGTCTCGGGGAGAGGGTCTGTACTGAGGGAGGGCTGCAGTGTCGGGGGGAGGGTCTGTACTGAGGGAGGGCTGCAGTGTCGGGGGGAGGGTCTGTACTGAGGGAGTGCAGCAGTGTCGGGGGGTGAGGGTCCGTACTGAGGGAGTGCTGCTGTGTCGGGGGAGGGGGTCTGTACTGAGGGAGTGCTGCAGTGTCGGGAGGTGGGGGTCTCTACTGAGGGAGTGCTGCAGTGTCGGGGGGAGGATCTGTACTGAGGGAGTGCTGCAGTGTCGGGCGGAGGGTCTGTACTGAGGGAGTGCTGCAGTGTCGGGGGGAGGGTCTGTACTGAGGGAGTGCTGCAGTGTCGGGCGGAGGGTCTGTACTGAGGGAGTGCTACAGTGTCGGGAGAAGGGTCTGTACTGAGGGAGTGCTGCAGTGTCGAGGGGAGGGTCTGTACTGAGGGAATGCTGCAGTGTCGGGGGGAGGGTCTGTACTGAGGGACTGCAGCAGTGTTGTGGGGAGGATCTGTACTGAGGGAGTGCTGCAGTGTCGGGCGGAGGGTCTGTACTGAGGGAGTGCTGCAGTGTCGGGCGGAGGGTCTGTACTGAGGGAGTGCTGCAGTGTCGGGCGGAGGGTCTGTACTGAGGGAGTGCTGCAGCGTCGGGGTGAGGGGGTTTGTACTGAGGCAGTGCTGCAGTGTTGGGGGGAGGGTCTGTACTGAGGGAGTGCTGCAGTGTCTGGGGGAGGGTCTGTACTGAGGGAGTGCAGCAGTGTCGGGGGAGGGTCTGTACTGAGGTAGAGCTGCAGTGTCGAGGGGAGGGTCTGTACTGAGGGAGTGCTGCAGTGCCGGGGGGAAGGTCAGTACTGAGGGAGTGCTGCAGTTTCAGAGGAAGGGTCTGTACTGAGGGAGTGCTGCAGTGTCGGGGGCTGGGGGTCTCTACTGAGGGAGTGCTGCAGTGTCGGGGGTGAGGGTCCGTACTGAGGGAGTGCTGCAGTGTCGGGGGTGAGGGTCTGTACTGAGGGAGTGCTGCAGTGTCGGGGGGAGGGTCTGTACTGAGGGAGTGCTGCAGTGTCAGAGGGAGGGTCTGTACTGAGGGAGTGCTGCAGTGTCGGGGGGAGGGTCTGTACTGAGGGAGTGCTGCAGTGTCGGGGGGAGGGTCTGTACTGAGGGAGTGCTGCAGTGTCGGGGGAGGTGGTCTGTACTGAGGGAGAGCTGCAGTGTCGGGGGTGAGGGTTTGTACTGAGGGAGTGCTGCAGTGTCGGGGGTGAGGGTTTGTACTGAGGGAGTGCTGCAGTGTCGGGGGTGAGGGTTTGTACTGAGGGAGTGCTGCAGTGTCGGGGGTGAGGGTCTGTACTGAGGAAGTGCTACAGTGTCGGGTGGAGGGTCTGTACTGAGGGAGTGCTGCAGTGTCGGTGGGAGGGTCTCTACTGGGGGAGTGCTGCAGTGTCGGGGGGATGGTCTGTACTGAGGGAGTGATGTAGTGTCGGGGGGAGGGTCTGTACTGAGGGAGTGCTGCAGTGTCGGGGGGAGGGTCTGTACTGAGGGAGTGCTGCAGTGACGGGGGAGGGGGTCTGTACTGAGGGAGTGCTGCAGTGTCGGGTAGAGGGTCTGTACTGAGGGAGTGCTGCAGTGTCGGGGGGAGGGGCAGTTCTGAGGGAGTGCTGCAGTGTCGGGGGTGAGGGTCCGTACTGAGGGAGTGCTGCAGTGTAAGAGGGAGGGTCTGTACTGAGGGAGTGCTGCAGTGTCGGGGGGAGGGTCTGTACTGAGGGAGTGCAGCAGTGTCGTGGGGAGGATCTGTACTGAGGGAGTGCTGCAGTGTCGGGGGCTGGGGGTCTCTACTGAGGGAGTGCTGCAGTGTCGGGGGGAGGGTCTGTACTGAGGGAGTGCTGCAGTGTCGAGGGGAGTGTCTGTACTGAGGGAGTGCAGCAGTGTCGTGGGGAGGATCTGTACTGAGGGAGTGCTGCAGTGTCGGGGGGAGGGTCTGTACTGAGGGAGCGCTGCAGTGTCGGTGGGAGGGTCTGTACTGAGGGAGTGCTGCAGTGTCGGGGGAGGTCGTTTGAAATGAGGGAGTGCTGCAGTGTCGGGGGGCGGGTCTGCACTGAGGGAGTGCTGCAGTGTCGGGGGAAGGGGGTTTGTACTGAGGGAGTGCGGCAGTGTCGGGGGCTGGGGGTCTGTACTGAGGGAGTGCTGCAGTGTCGGGGGGAGGGTCTGAACTGAGGGAGTGCTGCAGTGTCGGGGGGAGGGTCTGTACTGAGGGAGTGCTGCAGTGTCGGGGGGAGGGTCTGTACTGAGGGAGTGCTGCAGTGTCAGGCAGTGGGGGTCTGTACTAAGGGAGTGCTGCAGTGTCGGGGGGAGGGTCGGTACTGAGGGAGTGCTGCAGTGTCGGGGGGAGGGTCTGTACTGAGGGAGTGCTGCAGTGTCAGGCGGTGGGGGTCTGTACTGAGGGAGTGCTGCATTGTCGGGGGAGAGGGTTTGTACTGAGGGAGTGCTGCAGTGTCGGGGGGAGGGTCTGTACTGAGGGAAAGCTGCAGTGTCGGGGGAGGGTGTCTGAACTGAGGGAGTGCTGCAGTGTCGGGGGGAGGGTCTGTACTGAGGGAGTGCTGCAGCGTCGAAGGGAGGGTCTGTACTGAGGGAGTGCTGCAGTGTCGGGGGGTGGGTCTGTACTGAGGGAGTGCTGCAGTGTCAGAGGGAGGGTCTGTACTGAGGGAGTGCTGCAGTGTCGGGGGGAGGGTCTGTACTGAGGGAGAGCTGCAGTGTCGGGGGGAGGGTCTGTACTGAGGGAGTGCTGCAGTGTCAGGGGTAGGGTTTGTACTGAGGGAGTGCTGCAGTGTCGGGGGCGGGGGTCTGTACTGAGGGAGTGCTGCAGTGTCGGGGGCTGGGGGTCTGTACTGAGGGAGTGCTGCAGTGTCGGGAGTGAGGGTCTGCACTGAGGGAGTCCTGCAGTGTCGGGGGGATGGTCTGTACTGAGGGAGTGCTGCAGTGTCGGTGGTGAGGGTCTGTACTGAGGGAGAGTTGCAGTGTCGGAGGATGGGGTTCTGTACTGAGGGAGTCCTGCAGTGTCGGAGGGAGGGTCTGTACTAAGGGAGTGCTGCATTGTCGGGGGGATGGTCTGTACTGAGGGAGTGCTGCAGTGTCAGGGGAGGGCTGTACTGAGGGAGTGCTGCAGTGTCGGGGGTTGGGTCTGTACTGAGGGAGTGCTGCAGTTTCGGTGGGTGGGGGTCTGTACTGAGGGAGAGCTGCAGTGTCGGGGTAGAGAATTTGAACTGAAGGAGGGCTGTAGTGTCGGTGAGGGGGTCTGTACTGAGGGAGTGCTGCAGTGTCGGGGGGTGGGTCTGTACTGAGGGAGTGCTGCAGTGTCGGGGGGAGGGTCAGTACTGAGGGAGTGCTGCAGTGTCGGGGGGAGGGTCTGTACTGAGGGAGTGCTGCAGTGTCGGGGGGAGGGTCTGTACTGAGGGAGTGCTGCAGTGTCGGGGGGAGGTTCTGTACTGAGGGAGTGCAGCAGTGTCAGAGGGAGGGTCTGTACTGAGGGAGTGATGCAGTGTCGGGGGGAGGGTCTGTACTGAGGGAGTACTGCAGTGTCGGGGGAGGGGGTCTGTACTGAGGGAGTGCTGCAGTGTCGGGGGAAGGGTCTGTACTGAGGGAGTGCTGCAGTGTCGGTGGGAGCGTCTGTAATGAGGGAGTGCTGCAGTGTTGGGGGGAGGGTCTGTACTGAGGGAGTGCTGCAGTGTCGGGGGGAGGGTCTGTACTGAGGGAGTGCTGCAGTGTCGGGGGGAGGGTCTGTACTGAGGGAGTGCTGCAGTGTCGGGGGGATGGTCTGTACTGAGGGAGTGCTGCAGTGTCGGGGGGAGGGTCTGTACTAGGGAGTGCTGCAGTGTCGGGGGAGGGGGTTTGAAATGAGGGAGTGCTGCAGTGTCGAGTGGAGGGTCTGTACTGAGGGAGTGCTGCAGCGTCGGGGGAAGGGGGTTTGTACTGAGGGAGTGCGGCAGTGTCGGGGGGAGGGTCTGTACTGAGGGAGTGCTGCAGTGTCGGGGGGAGGGTCTGTACTGAGGGAGTGCTGCAGTGTCGAGGGGAGGGTCGGTACTGAGGGAGTGCTGAAGTGTCGGGGGGAGGGTCTGTACTGAGGGAGTGCTGCAGTGTCGGGGGAGGGTCTGTACTGAGGGAGTGCTGCAGTGTCAGGGGTAGGGTCTGTACTGAGGGAGTTCTGCAGTGACGGTGGTGGGGATCTGTACTGAGGGAGTGCTGCAGTGTCGGGGCTGGGGGACTGTACTGAGGGAGTGCTGCAGTGTCGGGGCTGGGGGACTGTACTGAGGGAGTGCTGCAGTGTCGGGGGGAGGGTCTGTACTGAGGGAGTGCTGCAGTGTCGGGGGGAGGGTCTGTACTGAGGGAGTGCTGCAGTGTCGGGGCTGGGGGACTGTACTGAGGGAGTGCTGCAGTGTCGGGGCTGGGGGACTGTACTGAGGGAGTGCTGCAGTGTCGGGGGGAGGGTCTGTACTGAGGGAGTGCTGCAGTGTCGGGGGGAGGGTCTGTACTGAGGGAGTGCTGCAGTGTCGGGGGGAGGGTCTGTACTGGGGGAGTGCTGCAGTGTCGGGGGGAGGGTCTGTACTGAGGGTGTGCTGCAGTGTCGGGGGGAGGGTCTGTACTGAGGGAGTGCTGAAGTGTCGGGGGGAGGGTCTGTACCGAGGGACTGCTGCAGTGTCGGGGGGAGGGTCTGTACTGAGGGAGTGCTGAAGTGTCGGGGGGAGGGTCTGTACTGAGGGAGTGCTGCAGTGTCGGGGGGAGGGTCTGTACTGAGGGAGTGCTGCAGTGTCGGGGGGAGGGTCTGTACTGAGGGAGTTCTGCAGTGTCGGGGGGAGGGTCTGTACTGAGGAAATGCTGCAGTGTCAGGGGGTGGGGGTCTGTACTGAGGGAGTGCTGCAGTGTCGGGGGGAAGGTCTGTACTGAGGGAGTGCTGCAGTGTTGGGGGAGGGGGTCTGTACTGAGGGAGTGCTGCAGTGTCGGGGATAGGGTCTGTACTGAGGGAGTGCTGCAGTGTCGGTGGAGGGGGTTGACCTGAGGGAGTGCTGCAGTGTCGGGGGGAGGGTCTGTACTGAGGGAGTGCTGAAGTGTCGGGGGGAGGGTCTGTACTGAGGGAGTGCTGCAGTGTCGGGGAGGGAGTCTGTACTGAGGGAGTGCTGCAGTGTAAGAGGGAGGGTCTGTACTGAGGGAGTGCTGCAGTGTCGGGGGGAGGGTCTGTACTGAGGGAGTGCTGCAGTGTCGGGGGGAGGGTCTGTACTGAGGGAGTGCTGCAGTGTAAGAGGGAGGGTCTGTACTGAGGGTGTGCTGCAGTGTCGGGGGGAGGGTCTGAACTGAGGGAGTGCTGCAGTGTCGGGGGGAGGGTCTGTACTGAGGGAGTGCTGCAGTGTCGGGGGGAGGGTCTGTACTGAGGGAGTGCTGCAGTGTCGGGGGGAGGGTCTGAACTGAGGGAGTGCTGCAGTGTCGGGGGGAGGGTCTGTACTGAGGGAGTGCTGCAGTGTCGGGGGGAGGGTCTGTACTGAGGAAGTGCTGCAGTGTCGGGGGGAGGGTCTGTACTAGGGAGTGCTGCAGTGTCGGGGGAGGGGGTTTGAAATGAGGGAGTGCTGCAGTGTCGAGTGGAGGGTTTGTACTGAGGGAGTGCTGCAGCGTCGGGGGAAGGGGGTTTGTACTGAGGGAGTGCGGCAGTGTCGGGGGGAGGGTCTTTACTGAGGGAGTGCTGCAGTGTCGGGGGGAGGGTTTGTACTGAGGGAGTGCTGCAGTGTCGAGGGGAGGGTCTGTACTGAGGGAGTGCTGCAGTGTCGGGGGGAGGGTCTGTACTGAGGGAGTGCTGCAGTGTCGAGGGGAGGGTCGGTACTGAGGGAGTGCTGAAGTGTCGGGGGGAGGGTCTGTACTGAGGGAGTGCTGCAGTGTCGGGGGGAGGGTCTGTACTGAGGGAGTGCTGCAGTGTCAGGGGTAGGGTCTGTACTGAGGGAGTTCTGCAGTGACGGTGGTGGGGATCTGTACTGAGGGAGTGCTGCAGTGTCGGGGCTGGGGGACTGTACTGAGGGAGTGCTGCAGTGTCGGGGCTGGGGGACTGTACTGAGGGAGTGCTGCAGTGTCGGGGGGAGGGTCTGTACTGGGGGAGTGCTGCAGTGTCGGGGGGAGGGTCTGTACTGAGGGTGTGCTGCAGTGTTGGGGGGAGGGTCTGTACTGAGGGAGTGCTGAAGTGTCGGGGGGAGGGTCTGTACCGAGGGACTGCTGCAGTGTCGGGGGGAGGGTCTGTACTGAGGGAGTGCTGAAGGGTCGGGGGGAGGGTCTGTACTGAGGGGGTGCTGCAGTGTCGGGGGGAGGGTCTGTACTGAGGGAGTGCTGCAGTGTCGGGGGCAGGGTCTGTACTGAGGGAGTGCTGCAGTGTCGAGGGGAGGGTCTGTACTGAGGGAGTGCTGCAGTGTCGGGGGCAGGGTCTGTACTGAGGGAGTGCTGCAGTGTCGAGGGGAGGGTCTGTACAGAGGGAGTGCTGCAGTGTCGGGGGGAGGGTCTGTACTGAGGGAGTGCTGAAGTGTCGGGGGGAGGGTCTGTACTGAGGGAGTGCTGCAGTGTCGGGGGTGAGGGTCTGTACTGAGGGAGTGCTGCAGTGTCGGGGGGAGGGTCTGTACTGAGGGAGTGCTGCAGTGTCGGGGGACGGGGTCTGTACTGAGGGAGTGCTGCAGTGTCGGGGATAGGGTCTGTACTGAGGGAGTGCTGCAGTGTCGGTGGAGGGGGTTGACCTGAGGACTGCTGCAGTGTCGGGGGGAGGGTCTGTACTGAGGGAGTGCTGAAGTGTCGGGGGGAGGGTCTGTACTGAGGGAGTGCTGCAGTGTAGGGGAGGGAGTCTGTACTGAGGGAGTGCTGCAGTGTAAGAGGGAGGGTCTGTACTGAGGGAGTGCTGCAGTGTCGGAGGGAGGGTCTGTACTGAGGGAGTGCTGCAGTGTCGGGGGGAGGGTCTGTACTGAGGGAGTGCTGCAGTGTAAGAGGGAGGGTCTGTACTGAGGGTGTGCTGCAGTGTCGGGGGGAGGGTCTGAACTGAGGGAGTGCTGCAGTGTCGGGGGGAGGGTCTGTACTGAGGGAGTGCTGCAGTGTCGGGGGGAGGGTCTGAACTGAGGGAGTGCTGCAGTGTCGGGGAGAGGGTCTGTACTGAGGGAGTGCTGCAGTGTCGGGGGGAGGGTCTGTACTGAGGGAGTGCTGCAGTGTCGGGGGGAGGGTCTGTACTGAGGGAGTGCTGCAGTGTCGGGGGGAGGGTCTGTACTGAGGGAGTGCTGCAGTGTCGGGAAGAGGGTCTGTACTGAGGGAGTGCTGCAGTGTCGGGGGGTGGGGGTTCGTACAGAGGGAGTGCTGCAGTGTCGGGGGGAGGGTCTGTACTAGGGAGTGCTGCAGTGTCGGGGGAGGGGGTTTGAAATGAGGGAGTGCTGCAGTGTCGGCGGAAGGGTCTGTACTGAGGGAGTGCTGCAGTGTCGGGGGGAGGGTCTGTACTGAGGGAGTGCTGCAGTGTCGGGGGGAGGGTCTGTACTGAGGGAGTGCTGCAGTGTCGGCGGAAGGGTCTGTACTGAGGGAGTGCTGCAGTGTCGGGGGGAGGGTCTGTACTGAGGGAGTGCTGCAGCGTCGGGGGAAGGGGGTTTGTAATGAGGGAGTGCGGCAGTGTCGGGGGGAGGGTCTGTACTGAGGGAGTGCTGCAGTGTCAGGGGTAGGGTCTGTACTTAGGGAGTGCTGCAGTGTCGGTGGTGGGGATCTGTACTGAGGGAGTGCTGCAGTGTCGGGGCTGGGGGACTGTACTGAGGGAGTGCTGCAGTGTCGGGGGTGAGGGTCTGTACTGAGGGAGTGCTGCAGTGTCTGGGGGAGGGTCTTTACTGAGGGAGTGCTGCAGTGTCGGGGGTAGGGTCTGTACTGAGGGAGTGCTGCAGTGTCGGGGGCTGGGGGTCTGTACTGAGGGAGTGCTGCAGTGTAGGGGGGAGGGTCTGTACTGAGGGAGTGCTGCAGTGTCGGGGGTGAGGGTCTGTACTGAGGGAATGCTGCAGTGTCGGGGGGAGAGTCTGTACTGAGAGAGTGCTGCAGTGTCAGGGGAGGGGGTCTGTACTGAGGGAGTGCTGCAGTGTCGGGGGGTGGGGGTCTGTACTAAGCGAGAGCTGCAGTGACGGTGGGTGGGTCTGTATTGGGGGAATGCTGCAGTGTCAGAGGGAGGGTCTGTACTGAGGGAATGCTGCAGTGTCAGAGGGAGGGTCTGTACTGAGGGAGTGCTGCAATGTCGGGGTGAGGGTCTGTATTGAGGGAGTGCTGCAATGTCGGGGGGAGGGTCTGTACTGAGGGAGGGCTGCAGTGTCGGTGGGAGGGTCTGTACTGAGGGAGAGCTGCAGTGACGGGGGGTGGGTCTGTACTGAGGGAATGCTGCAGTGTCAGAGGGAAATTCTGTAGTGAGGGAGTGCTGCAGTGTCGGGGGGAGGGTCTGTACTGAGGGAGTGCTGCAGTGTCGGGGGGAGGGTCTGTACTGAGGGAGTGCTGCAGTGTCGGGGGGATGGTCTGTACTGAGGGAGTGCTGCAGTGTCGGGGGGAGGGTCTGTACTGAGGGAGTGCTGCAGTGTCGGGGGGAGGGTCTGTACTGAGGGAGTGCTGCAGTGTCGGGGGGAGGGTCTGTACTGAGGGAGTGCTGCAGTGTCGGGGTGAGGGTCTGTACTGAGGGAGTGCTGCAGTGTCGGGGGGAGGGTCTGTACTGAGGGAGTGCTGAAGTGTCGGGGGGAGGGTCTGTACTGGGGGAGTGCTGCAGTGTCGGGGGGTGGGTCTGTACTGAGGGAATGCTTCAGTGTCGGGGGCTGGGGGTCTGTACTGAGGTATTGCTGCAGTGTCGGGGTACGGGGTTTGAAATGAGGGAGTGCTGCAGTGTCGGGGGGAGGGTCTGTACTGAGGGAGTGCTGCAGCGTCGGGAGAAGAGGGTTTGTACTGAGGGAGTGCGGCAGTGACGGGGGGTGGGTCTGTACTGAGGGAATGCTGCAGTGTCAGAGGGAAATTCTGTAGTGAGGGAGTGCTGCAGTGTCGGGGGGAGGGTCTGTACTGAGGGAGTGCTGCAGTGTCGGGGGGAGGGTCTGAGGGTCTGTACTGAGGGAGTGCTGCAGTGTCGGGGGGATGGTCTGTACTGAGGGAGTGCTGCAGTTTCAGGGGGAGGGTCTGTACTGAGGGAGTGCTGCAGTGTCGGGGGGAGGGTCTGTACTGAGGGAGTGCTGCAGTGTCGGGGGGAGGGTCTGTACTGAGGGAGTGCTGCAGTGTCGGGGGGAGGGTCTGTACTGAGGGAGTGCTGCAGTGTCGGGGGGAGGGTCTGAACTGAGGGAGTGCTGAAGTGTCGGGGGGAGGGTCTGTACTGGGGGAGTGCTGCAGTGTCGGGGGGAGGGTCTGTACTGAGGGAATGCTTCAGTGTCGGGGGGTGGGGGTCTGTACTGAGGTATTGCTGCAGTGTCGGGGTACGGGGTTTGAAATGAGGGAGTGCTGCAGTGTCGGGGGGAGGGTCTGTACTGAGGGAGTGCTGCAGCATCGGGGGAAGGGGGTTTGTACTGAGGGAGTGCGGCAGTGTCGGAGGGAGGGTCTGTACTGAGGGAGTGCGGCAGTGTCGGGGGGAGGGTCTGTACTGAGGGAGTGCTGCAGTGTCAGGGGTAGGGTCTGTACATAGGGAGTGCTGCAGTGTCGGTGGTGGGGATCTGTACTGAGGGAGTGCTGCAGTGTCGGGGCTGGGGGACTGTACTGAGGGAGTGCTGCAGTGTCGGAGGTGAGGGTCTGTTCTGAGGGAGTGCTGCAGTGTCGGGGGTGAGGGTCTGTACTGAGGGAGTGCTGCAGTGTCGGGGGGAGGGTCTTTACTGAGAGAGTGCTGCAGTGTCGGGGGGAGGGTCTGTACTGAGGGAGTGCTGCAGTGTCGGGGGTGAGGGTCTGTACTGAGGGAGTGCTGCAGTGTCGGGGGGAGAGTCTGTACTGAGAGTGTGCTGCAGTGTCAGGGGAGGGGGTCTGTACTGAGGGAGTGCTGCAGTGTCGGGGGGTGGGGGTCTGTACTGAGGGAGAGCTGCAGTGTCGGGGGGTGGGTCTGTACTGAGGGAGTGCTGCAGTGTCGGGGGGAGGGTCTGTACTGAGGGAGTGCTGCAGTGTCGGGGGAGGGGGTCTGTACTGAGGGAGAGCTGCAGTGTCGGGGAGAGGGTCTGTACTGAGGGAGTGCTGCAGTGTCAGGGGGTGGGTCTGTACTGAGGGAATGCTGCAGTGTCAGAGGGAGGGTCTGTCCTGATGGAGTGCTGCAATGTCGGGGTGAGGGTCTGTACTGAGGGAGTGCTGCAGTGTCGGGGGGAGGGTCTGTACTGAGGGAGTGCTGCAGTGTCGGGGGGAGGGTCTGTACTGAGGGAGTGCTGCAGTGTCGGGGGGAGGGTCTGTACTGAGGGAGTGCTGCAGTGTCGGGGGGAGGGGCTGTACTGTGGGAGTGCTGCAGTGTCGGGGTGAGGGTCTGTACTGAGGGAGTGCTGCCGTGTCGGGCGGTGGGGGTCTGTACTGAGGGAGTGCTGCAGTGTCGGGGGAGGGGGTCTGTACTGAGGGAGTGCTGCAGTGTCGGGGGGAGGGTCTATACTGAGGGAATGCTGCAGTGTCGGGGGTCTGTACTGAGGGAGTGCTGCAGTGTCGGGGGGAGGGTCTGTACTGAGGGAGTGCTGCAGTGTCGGGGTGAGGGTCTGTAGTGAGGGAGTGCTGCAGTGTCGGGGGGAGGGGTCTGTACTGAGGGAGTGCTGCAGTGTCGGGGGGAGGGTCTGTACCGAGGGAGTGCTGCAGTGTCGGGGGGAGGGTCTGTACTGAGGGAGTGCTGCAGTGTCGGGGGGAGGGTCTATACTGAGGGAATGCTGCAGTGTCCGGGGGTGGGGGTCTGTACTGAGGGAGTGCTGCAGTGTCGGGGGGAGGGTCTGTACTGAGGGAGTGCTGCAGTGTCGGGGTGAGGGTCTGTACTGAGGGAGTGCTGCAGTGTCGGGGGGACGGTCTGTACTGAGGGAGTGCTGCAGTGTCGGGGGGAGGGTCTGTACTGAGGGAGTGCTGCAGAGTCGGGGGGAGGGTCTGTACTGAGAGAGTGCTGCAGTGTCGGGGGGAGGGTCTGTACTGAGGGAGTGCTGCAGTGTCGGGGGGAAGGTCTGTACTGAGGGAGTGTTGCAGTGTCGGGGGGAGGGGTCTGTACTGAGGGAGTGCTGCAGTGTCGGCGGGAGGGGTCTGTACCGAGGGAGTGCTGCAGTGTCGGGGGAGGGTCTGTACCGAGGGAGTGCTGCATTGTCGGGGGGAGGGTCTGTACTGAGGGAGTGCTGCAGTGTCGGGGGGAGGGTCTGTACTGAGGGAGTGATGCAGTGTCGGGGGGAGGGTCTATACTGAGGGAGTGTTGCAGTGTCGGGGGGAGGAGTCTATACTGAGGGAGTTCTGCAGTGTCGGAGGGAGTGTCTGTACTGAGGGAGTGATGCAGTGTCGGGGGTAGGGTCTGTACTGTGGGAGTGCTGCAGTGTCGGGGTGAGGGTCTGTACTGAGGGAGTGCTGCCGTGTCGGGCGGTGGGGGTCTGTACTGAGGGAGTGCTGCAGTGTCGGGGGAGGGGGTCTGTACTGAGGGAGTGCTGCAGTGTCGGGGGGAGGGTCTATACTGAGGGAATGCTGCAGTGTCGGGGGTCTGTACTGAGGGAGTGCTGCAGTGTCGGGGGGAGGGTCTGTACTGAGGGAGTGCTGCAGTGTCGGGGTGAGGGTCTGTAGTGAGGGAGTGCTGCAGTGTCGGGGGGAGCGTCTGTACTGAGGGAGTGCTGCAGTGTCGGGGGGAGGGTCTGTACTGAGGGAGTGCTGCAGTGTCGGGGGGTGGGGGTCTGTACTGAGGAAGTGCTGCAGTGTCGGGGGGAGGGGTCTGTACTGAGGGAGTGCTGCAGTGTCGGGGGGAGGGTCTGTACCGAGGGAGTGCTGCAGTGTCGGGGGGAGGGTCTGTACTGAGGGAGTGCTGCAGTGTCGGGGGGAGGGTCTATACTGAGGGAATGCTGCAGTGTCCGGGGGTGGGGGTCTGTACTGAGGGAGTGCTGCAGTGTCGGGGGGAGGGTCTGTACTGAGGGAGTGCTGCAGTGTCGGGGTGAGGGTCTGTACTGAGGGAGTGCTGCAGTGTCGGGGGGACGGTCTGTACTGAGGGAGTGCTGCAGTGTCGGGGGGAGGGTCTGTACTGAGGGAGTGCTGCAGAGTCGGGGGGAGGGTCTGTACTGAGAGAGTGCTGCAGTGTCGGGGGGAGGGTCTGTACTGAGGGCGTGCTGCAGTGTCGGGGGGAAGGTCTGTACTGAGGGAGTGTTGCAGTGTCGGGGGGAGGGGTCTGTACTGAGGGAGTGCTGCAGTGTCGGCGGGAGGGGTCTGTACCGAGGGAGTGCTGCAGTGTCGGGGGAGGGTCTGTACCGAGGGAGTGCTGCATTGTCGGGGGGAGGGTCTGTACTGAGGGAGTGCTGCAGTGTCGGGGGGAGGGTCTGTACTGAGGGAGTGATGCAGTGTCGGGGGGAGGGTCTATACTGAGGGAGTGTTGCAGTGTCGGGGGGAGGAGTCTATACTGAGGGAGTTCTGCAGTGTCGGAGGGAGTGTCTGTACTGAGGGAGTGATGCAGTGTCGGGGGTAGGGTCTGTACTGAGGGAGTGCTGCAGTGTCAGGGGGAGGGTCTGTACTGAGGGAGTGCTGCAGTGTCGGGGGGAGGGTCTGTACTGAGGGAGTGCTGCAGTGTCGGGGGGTGGGTGTCTGTACTGAGTGAGTGCTGCAGTGTCGGGGGGTGGGTGTCTGTACTGAGGGAGTGCTGCAGTGTCGGGGGGAGGGTCCGTACTGAGGGAGTGCTGCAGTGTCGGGGGAGGGTCTGTTCTGAGAGAGTGCTGCAGTGTCGGGGGTAGGGTCTGTACTGAGGGAGTGCTGCAGTGTCGGGGGGACGGTCTGTACTGAGGGAGTGCTGCAGTGTCGGGGAGGGGGTCTGTAATGAGGGAGTGCTGCAGTGTCGGGGGGAAGGTCTGTACTGAGGGAGTGCTGCATTGTCGGGTGGAGGGTCTGTACTGAGGGAGTGCTGCAGTGTCGGGCGGAGGGTCTGTACTGAGGGAGTGCTGCAGTGTCGAGGGATGGTCTGTACTGAGGGAGTGCTGCAGTGTCGGGGGGAGGGTCTGTACTGAGGGAGTGCTGCATTGTCGGGTGGAGGGTCTGTACTGAGGGAGTGCTGCAGTGTCGGGGGGAGGGTCTGTACTGAGGGAGTGCTGCAGTGTCGAGGGGAGGGTCTGTACTGAGGGAGTGCTGCAGTGTCGGGGGGAGGGTCTGTACTGAGGGAGTGCTGCAGTGTCGCGGTGAGTGTCTGTACTGAGGGAGTGCTGCAGTGTCGAGGGAGGGTCTGTACTGAGGGAGTGCTGCAGTGTCGAGGGAGGGTCTGTACTGAGGGAGGGCTGCAGTGTCGGGGGGGAGTGTCTGCACTGAGGGAATGCTGCAGTGTCGGGGGGTGGGGGTCTGTACTGAGGGAGTGCTGCAGTGTCGAGGGAGGGTCTGTACTGAGGGAGTGCTGCAGTGTCGGGGGAGGGTCTGTACTGAGGGAGTGCTGCAGTGTCGGGGGGATGGTCTGTACTGAGGGAGTGCTGCAGTGTCGGGGGGAGGGTCTGTACTGAGGGAGTGCTGCAGTGTCGGGGGGAGGGTCTGTACTGAGGGAGTGCTGCAGTGTCGGGGGGAGGGTCTGTACAGAGGGAGTGCTGCAGTGTCGGGGGGAGGGTCTGTACTGAGGGAGTGCTGCAGTGTCGGGGGGAGGGTCTGTACTGAGGGAGTGCTGCACTGTTAGAGGGTCAGTACTGATTGTTAAAAAATTTTTTGACGGGATGTTGGTGTTTCTGGCTGAGCCAACATTTATTGCCCATCCCTAGTTGCCTTTGAGAAGGTGTGGGTGAGCCGCCTTCTTGAGCCGCTGCAGTCCCTGTGGTGTAGGTACATCCACAGTGCTGTTAGGGAGGGAGTTCCAGGTTTTTGACCCAGCGACAGTGAAGGAACGGCCGATATGTTTCCAAGTAGGATGGTGAGTGCCTTGGAGGGGAACTTGCAGGTGGTGGTGTTCCCATGTGTCTGCTGCCCTTGTCCTTCTAGATGGTAGAGGTCGTGGGTTTGGAAGGTGCTGTTGAAGGAGCCTTGGTGAATTCCTGCAGTGCATCTTGTAGATGGTACACACACTGCTGCTACTGTGCGTCGGTGGTGGAGGGAGTGAATGTTTGTGGTTGGGGTGCCGATTAAGCGGGGCTGCTTTGTCCTGGACGGTGTAGAGGTTCTTGAGTGTTGTTGGAGCTGCACTCATCCAGGCAAGTGGGGAGTATTCCATCACACTCCTGACTTGTGTCTTGTAGATGGTGGACAAGCTTTGGGGAGTCAGGAGGTGAGTTACATGCTGCAGGATTCCTAGCCTCTTTCCTGCTCTCGTAGCCACAGTGTTTATATGGCAGGACCAGTTTAGCTTTTGGTCAATGATAATCCCCCACTATCAACATCCAGGGGGTTTAGCGATGGTAATGCCATTGAATGTCAATGGGCAATGGTTAGATTCGCTCTTCTTGGAGATGGTCATTGCCTGGCACTTGTGTGGCACGAATGTTACTTGCCACTTGTCAGCCCAAGCCTGGATTTTTTCCAGGTCTTGCTGCATTTGGACATGGACTGCTTCAGTATCTGAGGAGTTGTGAATGGTGCTGAACATTGTGCAATCATCAGTGAACATCCCCACTTCTGACCTTATGATGGAAGGTCATTGATGAAGCAGCTGAAGATGGTTGGGCCGAGGACACTACCCTGAGGAACTCCTGCAGTGATGTGCTGGAGCTGAGATGATGGACCTCCCACAACCATCTTCCTTTGTGCTAGTTATGACTCCAACCAGTGGAGAGTTTTCCCCTTGATTCCAGTTTTGCTAGATACTTCACTCTGTCAAATGCTGCCTTTATGTCAAGGACAGTCGCTCTTACACATCACTTCTGGAGTTCAGCTCTCAAGGCTATAATGAGGTCAGGAGCTGAGGGGCTCTGGCAGAACCCAAACTGAGCATCAGTGAACAGGTCATTACTGAATAAGTGCCGCTCGATAGCACTGTTGATGACTCCTTCCATTGCTTTGCTGATGATCGAGAGTAGACTGACGGTAATTGGCCGGGTTGGATTCCTCCTGCTTTTTGTGTGCAGGACATACCTGGGCAATTTTCCACATAGCCGGGGAGATGCCAGTGTTGTAGCTGTACTGGAACAGCTTGACTAGGGGGTGAGGTGAGCTCTGGAGCATGAGTCTTCAGTACTATTGCTGGAATATATTGTAAGGGCCTTTGCAGTGCTGTTTAAAAATGCTTGAAGAGGTCGGTTTTGAGGACCGTCTTCAAGGAGGAGAGAGAGAGAGAGAGGCGGAGAGGTTTTGGGAGGGAATCCCAGAGCTAAGGCCCCCCCCCAGGCAGCTGAAGGCGCGACCTCCAGTGGTGGAGCAATTAAAACCAAGAATGTGCAAGATGCCAGAATTGGAGGAACGCAGAGGTCTCGATGGGCCATGGAGCTGGGGTCAATCGAGGGATTCTTAGCCAGGAACCAATGTGAGCCCAGGAGTGAAGGGAGAATAGGGCTTGGTGCAGGTTAGGACCTGAGCACTCAGAACTTGGTTAAGCTCATCTTTCCAGAGGGCATTGGAATGGTCAAACCTGGAAGTAACAAAGGCATGGATGAGGGTTCCTGTGGCAGAAGAGCCGAGGCCAGGGCAGAGCCAGGCGACATTAGGGAGCTGCAAGTAAGGCAGTCTTGGCGTTGGGAGCAGATTGTGGAGTCAAAAGCAAGTTTGGGGTCAAGTAAAATGCACAGGTTTTTAAGATATAATTGTATGTTATTTAAAGTTAAGAAGCAAAGCCCAATGCTAATTTGGGAAGTAGGATAATTGATAGACGCCGGTGGGGTGGGGTGGGGGGAGAGAAGCATTGGCATTTCTCTGCGGTACAGGCCAAGGAGACACCAAACCGAATGCGTCACAGCACTACCACAGGTGGGAGGGTGCAACTGCAGCATGACGTGTTTACATACGGGAACACCACCACCTGGAAGTTCCCCTCCGAGTCACTCCCCATCCTGACTTGGAAACATATCGGCCATTCCTCCACTGTTGCTGGGTCAAACTCCTGGAACTCCCTCCCTAACAGCGCTGCGGGTGTACCTACACCACAGGGACTGCAGCGGCTCAAGAAGGCGGCTCACCCCCACCTTCTCAGGGGGCAATTAGGGATGGGCAATAAATGCTGGCCTAGCCAGCGAATCTCATATCCCATGAATGAATGAGAAAAAGAGGTTATGAACCTATAAAGGGCGGAGTGCAGATGCAAGAGTTTCGATAGATAATGGAAGTCTCCAATGGCCCTCGGGCTGCCTGTTTCTGTGAGAGCTCGCGACATGAGGGAAGGGTTCACCGCGACTCTCTCCCCCCCCCCCCCACCCTCCCTCCTTCCCTCCGAGCATGCAGCCCCGTGAAATAAGAGATCCAGGAAGGGTTAAGATTGTCACTTTTATTCTGGGTTTAGCCGAATGTCGAGATAGCTGCACACAACACAATATTGCACGAGGGGGTAAAACATGCAGCTCACAAAGAGCGACGGGGACAATGGTAAGAAACGGGACGCCACTCGGAGGGGAGGGTGGGGAAATCTCCAGCGGACTTCTGAAGAGGTTGGAGGCGACAGGGGGTAGGGGGGTGGGGGAGGACAAAGAACAGGAGGCTGGAAATGAAGCGCTTAGGATCGCTTAAATACTTCCCAGCCTGTCTGGTTACCCAGGTGCAGCCGTCTCAAACGGTGACCCTTGACCATAAAGGGCCAGTGCGGACGACACTCAGCACCGTACCTCTCAGGAACCGAGGGAGGAGGCTGCCGTTGGCACCCCCCGTTTCAGCAGGATGGAGTCAGCATCCCTCAGTCACCTTCTTTCCCCTCCGGCATTTTGGGGGAGCAGGCAGTCGAACAAAAATTGGTTCCAAAGCGTCATCGCTTGTGGTGGTGGAGCTAGCCCAGTATTCGCAGAGGGGCCAAAAGGCCTCTACTGAAGCCACAGGCACTGTAGTTTGAATAGAGGCCACTGAATGATGGGCTAGCTGTGCATCTTACCACCGGCTCTTGAACTCTAATGAAGCAACAGACTGTGCTGGCCAATCCCAAAGCTAGATGGCTGTGGACAGAGGGGGGGTGAATGATGAAGGGAAGTGGGGTGGGGAAATGATGAAGGGAAGTAAGGGAAGTGGAGAAGAAATATGATGAAGGGAAGCGGGGTGGAATATGAAGGGAGAGGAGAATGATGAAACAGACAGAGAAAAGATGGGTGAGAAAGAGAGGGGGGGGTGTGAAAGGCAGACACAGAAAAGGTGAGGAAGGGGAAAGAAAGAGAGACACAAAAGAAAGGAAAGGTTCATGGACGAGGAGGCTACAATAATGCTAATGACTGCCCCTCTCAGGCTTACAGGACAAGGTATAGCACCTAACCTTAACTTTAATGCACCTCTGTGCTGTACGCCAAGGACCTGGGCAGGGGGTGTGGTGGGGTCCGCTAAGTGTTAGAGGTGGTGTAGGATGGGAGGGACACAGTGTTGAGTGGAAATAAAAACCTTTGCCGATATGACCTGGTGTGCAAGTGGACCTGATAGCTGGGCGGAGGCAGGGAAAGGATCAAGAGTCTTCAGAAATTGAGGGCAGATTCCTCAAAGTGCGAGGGCTTGGAAAGGTCTGGGGGTGAGGGCAGGGGAGGGGTCACGGTAGGGAAGGAGTGGCACAGTTCACATCTAGGAGATTTGCCAATTTGGACGATTCTGCCCATCTTCCACTGAAGGGGATTTTCTCCCCACGTTCAAGGTTTGCTGGCACGGGGTGTAGGGGTGGGGGCATGGATAAAAAAGGCCTTGGGCAAATTCAGAACAAATTTCAACCCCATCCCCCTCCCCCCGCCCCCCCACCACCCTTTCAAAACAGGTGACCGGAGCTTGTATCAAGCCAAGTAGTTTTGCACTGACATTCAGCGGCTAAATTCAATACTGTTTTTCTTTTCAGGTGTCGCTTCCTTTAAATATTTACACTTAAAAATAAGTTATTCACACATTAAATACACGCGAGGGAAGACAACTTGCTGGTCCTACGCCATGACCAAGGTCAAAGGTTAGGGAGAGCATGGCAGCCATTTTGTTTTTGCCACGGGTCAGCATAGCATTCGGCGAGCGAGTAGTCTCGATCCCATAACATACTGCATTGTGGGGCATCTTAAAATACTTTTGTTCTTTAAAAAGGTGTTTAGCGCTTTGAAAACACCCCGACCCAAATATTCGGGAGAACGTTCGAGAAACAAGATGGCTCAACCGTGAAGCACGTTGTGCCCACCTTTGCTTGGAGGTTACCTTCCTCGAGGGTCAAAGGCCAAAGTTGGCTTCTTGAATTGAGTATTGTTGGGAGTTCGGGGAGGGGCGGGGGGGGGGAAGAAAAGGAACACCAAGAGGACCATTGCTCAGGTGAGCTCAAATCAGGCCGTTACCCGTTCTGATGATAGCCTGGGAATTAAGTGCTTGTGGCCTATTGTCCAAATTGGTGTTGGGAGGTCAGGCAGAGAGAGTGTGCGGGAAGGGGAAATAAATTGAAGGCAATTTTCAACTCAGAATGATAATTAGCCGAGCTCTGTAAAAGGGCAGGCGATTTACGTACCTTACTTCCCCCCACCCCCGCCAACCACCCAGGACCAGACTAGCACCTAGGCGGCCATGTTGAAAATGATCTCCGACTTTCTCTTCAGCATCAACAAAGCATGCAACGTGCCAAAACAAATCTCGGGTGATATAGTGAGGAGCAGCCGTGGGGGCAGTGGGGCAAAGATTGCCTTTGCCTCCCCCGCTTCCGCCGAGTCCCACGGGTCTGGGCCACCTGCCGCTCGGGGGTGGGGGGCTCCGAGCATATCTCACCCCGCTTGACTCGGAGAACCAGCAGGTTTGCCTTCCAGAGTCGGGGGGGGGGGAGGGGGCCAAGCTCGCAGGCAGCAGCACCACCGAGATGGGTGCCTTAGGCGCAGAGAACACGAGGGAGGGCATGAGGAAGGAAGCCAGGGTGCGAAGTGGGGAGGGGGGGAAAAGAGAGGGACGCCCGGGGTGTGGGGGGGGGGGTGGGGCGGGGAGAGGAACATTAGATCCGGGGCTCGTTGGGGGGTGGGATCTTGTGTTTGCTGGGCTCCACGCCCCAAATCTGCCGGGCATACTCGGCAATCGTCCTGTCGCTGGAGAACTTTCCGGAGGTGGCGATATTCTTGATGACCGTCTTGGTCCACTCCCTGGGATTCTGCAAGTGAAGAGACATTGGAGTGGGGGGGGGAAAAAAACACAGATTAATGGCCTCGGAGAGGGTGTGGTGCAGATTTACCCGAATGGGACCAGGGCTGAGGGACTTGAGTTAATCCGGAGAGACTGGAGAAGCCGGGATTGTTCTCCTTAGAGCGGAGAAGGTTAAGGGGGAGATTTAATCGAGGCGTTCGACACCATGAGGGGGTTTGGACAGAGTAAATAAGGAGAGACTGTTCCCAGTGGCAGGAGGGTCGGTAACCAGAGGGGACACAGATGGAAGAGAATCGGTTAAAGAACCAGAGGTGGGGGAGATGAGGAGAATTATTATTTTACACAGCGAGTTGTTGTGATCTGGAAGGCGCTGCCTGAAAGGGCGGCGGAAGCAGATTCAATAGGAACTTTCCAGAAGGAGAATTGGATAAATACCTGAAGGGGAAAAGTTTGCAAGGCTATGGGGGAAAGAGCGGGGGAGAGTGGGACTAACTGGGTCGCTCTTTCAAAGAGCCAGCACAGACACGATGGAACGAATGGCCTCCTCCTGTGCTGTGAGGTTCTCAGAAAGATCCCACCTTTTTAAATGGAGGAGGGGATGGCAGATCGTGGTGGGGTTTGGGCCTGTAGGTTGATTATGACCAATTTGCCACCCTCCTACCGGAGCTATTCCATCATGAAAGGAATCACCCACAGGAGGTGCCCACTTGCTCCGTTCACCTGAACATCTTCCCCCCCCAACCTCAGGGCGATTAAATCAGACGCCAGCAACGAACGGTGATCCTGAGCAGCTCCCCAGCTCCAAACACCCCTCCACATTACTAGCCCCCCACCCCCCAACCAATCCCCCATGAGTAAATAAAGCAGGCACTGAGTCAGTAACAAGTGAGGGGTGCGATCATGGATGCCCCACCTCCCCTGCCACCCAGGGGCAATTTCACCAAACCACCCCCCTCGATCCAAGAGGTCAGATGAAGGAGTTTAACTGCCCAGTGGAGACCACTGAGACCAGAGTTGGGTCCTTATGCCCTCGTGCAACTGAGAGGGAGATGCCCCGAACTCTGGGGTGGGGAGGGGAGGGGAGCGGAGGGGGGGAGGTAATGGTTGGAGCTGGGGAGCAGCCACCAATAGGATGAAATGAGCAGAGTGTCAGACACACGAGAGGGCAGTGGCAACGGGCAGTACAAGGAGGCTACCCCTCTGACCCCTATTCCCCCACCCCCCCTGCACGATGTCAAGCACACTAACCTTGTAGAGGGCGCTGACTCGCTCCTGGCATTTGATGTAATCTTCGTAGTCAGCAAACACTTTAA